>NW_026889765.1:10830000-11050000 GCF_033153115.1 Saccostrea echinata | reverse complement strand
TGAACATTGTAGACGTTGAAGCCATAATTTTCATTTTGAACAAAGAGCGCAGGACCTTAGTCAGGTATCCCGAATAGAAATTACAATGAGATTTCTCAACCCTTTTCTTCTTTGCAATGACTTTTTAAGGTTACTCAAATACACTAATTCTTCTACTCCTAATTCCTTTTAAAGATTCTTTGTAGCTAATCTTTGTCCTTGGGTTGGGTTTCTATTTTGATGTAAAATCAATTTCTGAAAATTTATGCAAGAAAATTTGTTTCTAGAGAACTTAAAATATCTATTCCAATATATTAACTCCAACTACTTTATCTTATGAAACTCTGTTTAATCAAGAAAATGATATTAAAGGTTTTGTATATATATAAATATTCAGAATTCTAAAATGACAAAAAATAATATGAAGTAATATCTAAGCATATCTAATTCCGTTCTAATTTATCATCGGTTATCCACCTGTTTTTTCTTCTTATGAAATTTATTTATTTATTTTTTTTTTTTTGCAAAATATATTATCCAACAATAAAGCAAATTAAAATGTCCATACTATTTAGCCTGAATAGAAATTCTGATAACCCTTACGATAGAAAGAAATGGCAATAGTGCAAATTAAGACGAACTTGCAACTTCATATTGTCGTGCTGAACATATTGTCGTCATCGACAATATGCACTTATCCTCACTATATATAGTGTCGTCCATCTTCACATATTGTAGCCGTCTGAAAAATTATACATGTTGCCGCTGTTGACATTATGTGCCTACCCTCATTGTAAATTGTTTTAGTTAAGATTGCTTAAGATCTTTTTTGTAATTCTATGATTGTAATGATGTTTAATCATGCAGACGCGTCTGGTAGGCTGTTTCATGCAGCGCAATTGTGACGGGAAATATTGTCGTCGTGTACGGCGACAATGTCTTCTTGCATTAGTAAATTAGTTAAATTAGTTAAACTGCACATTTTGTCGTCCATTGGTATTTGCAAGCTGCATGTCGCAGGTACTTACATGTTGCAAGCTGCAGAATTATACATGTACATATTGTCACTGGCGATAGTATGTGCCTATATACCATCAATGCACATGCTGTCGCTCCACTATTACGCGTAAAGTTACAGTAATAAGGATGATGATATTGAAAATTATACATTAAATTTTCACGAGATCGCTTATTTGTCATTTTTTAACTCCAGAGAAGCAGATGCAGTGAATGCGATATCTCATATACAAAAGCATGTGTCCAAGTAATACTGTTAAGAGGAGAATATGTTGCAAATGATATGTTTATATAATTAAAGAGACCAGGAATCTCTCTCCCCCCCCCCTCTCTCTCTCTCTCTCTGAAACTCTAATGAAATATCCGCTGTCTATTAAAAAATTTTTCACCCCAACCCCAGTAATATCTATACATGTATAAGAATCGCACCAAAATTTAATTCAGATAATCGTTACTACTGAACACAATTAACATTCAGTCTCCAATATATATACGAGTACTTCTACCGGGATAAAAAGAATATGCTAATTTATCAGATAAATCTTGGCATATTATACTGGAGTACACAGGTCCTGTATATAATTTTCCGACCAAAAAGTTTTCTATAGACATTGTTCCTTGATTACTTATCTATCTGCCATAGGCTCTGTCTGACTGTTTATCAGTCTGTCTGTCTGTCTCTGTAGTGCATATGTCAGTTTCTTTCTCTTTAAGACCCTAGCGAATTCTTCAAATTGATATTTTAGCGACAAAATGTGCAAATGTTCACAGTACGTACTGTCGCTGATGACAATATATGTCGATTTGTGACTGTGCATTTTATCGTCCATTTTGCAGGAGGAAAAAAGGCTCATCTCGGCACATGTTGTCGCCAGCGACAATATATACCGATGGACGATATGTGCAGTAAGGGTAGTACATATTGTTTCTGGCTAAACAATGTACAGAACGACAATATACTAGTATATCGTTACAAGATTCAAATTACTTTTAAAAGTAATTATATAGTTATAAACTCAATTGTTTTGCTTCAAATTTTATAAAAGGAAAGAAACAAAAACAAAGTACATTTTTAAAGACAAATTTTCAAAAAGAAGAGTTACAATGATCATAAAACTCAATCTGTAATTTATAGTCAATTATATAGTCAATAAATAAAGTATTAATATGAAAAAAATATTTCAATTTAAGGCTTAAGCAAATTGCGTCTTCGTGCAGTGGATGTGCAAAATCGTCCTACCTGATACACGTTTTATGCAAACACTGATTATGATATATACAACCAGTGTCCTTTTCACCTCAGTCATGGTGTATCTGGAGAGGAATTAAACTGATCTGCGAATAATTAAACAGTTAGATAGACCTTTATGAATATGGAGAAATTTTGCTTGTCATTCAAACTCATCGTACACACTGCGAAGAAAGAGGCCGGTTATCAGTGCTGAATTCAGAAAAAGGCGGGACATTTAAGTCTATTACAACGATGTTATTTAGTCATGATTTGTAGTGTATAGATTACATGTAGAGTGAAAAATCAACAAACACATGATGTAAAATTAATGTGAATAAAACATTTATATTAGTTATAGTGTGATGTATTTTGAAATTGTTTTGAGATTTAGCAGATGTTTGAAGATGAAGTAAATATAATAAGATAAGAATATGTTAATAGATAATAGAAGCACTATCACGTTAAAGTATTTAAAAGACGATAAATCAAAATATTTATTATACCTCTACTGTTAGTACTTTATAAAATATGAATACCGTAAAACTGTCTATTTCCCTAAGAATGAGCTAATCCCCCAATCTGAGGACTACTCCTGGAAAAATCACAGAGATACAAACTGGAACAACTCCCTCATTGATATTCATCATTGTTAAAGCAATTAAAATCATCAAGCTCAGTGGGCAGAGCGTCCAAAAAATCTCGAGTATGTGACGTAATACTAATAGCAAAGTATCCATGATGTCAAAACATTTCGTCATGCAAGTCGGATACATACTGGAACACAGTATCTGGTTTAATAAAAAGATAAAAAGAGTATATACTTTTTTAAGATTGCTTTTACAAATGAATATCTGATTAGCACTAGAATGTTAAAATATCAGAAAGATGTTTTATAACGTAGGCCAATGGATGTCATAGTCACACTTCAAATTAAAAAAAATGCTTGATATTCTTTTATTTTTATGAGGCAATTTTATAATTACCAGAAAAAACGCCTGTCTATCACCTCGGTATCTTTATCATCTGCATATGGAATTAACATCTCCCAATTGAGTCGATATGCAAGAGCATGCTCTACTGACGAACAATTTTAAAAACGATGCAAGCCATTGACAAATAAGTTAATGAAACAAGAATATCAACAATATCATTTAAAGTCAACATTTCGCAAATACAATGACCTTGTCAGCAGATACAATCTATCATCAAGTCAAACGTTGACTGAAGTTTTTCATACAAATTGTTAAGCCATTATTTTCACACTGAATTGTCCACGGATTTTTCCCTTTTGCCCGATCATGACAAGGAGCGCTCGACGGATGTGACGGTCGACAGGAGGTGTTTACTCCTCCATGGCACTTGATCCCACCTCTGATGTTTGTTGAGGTCCTTGTTTGCTCTGCTCTAAATTTATATTGTTTCAATAGACTATCGAGCTTGATTTCTGTTTTTCAACTACATATTACTTTCAATAACTTTTATTTAGATATATATTACCATAATAAAATGAACACTAATTAAACAAGGAATAATAAAAATTTTGCTGTTTCAGCTGAAAAAGTGTCGAAGCATTTTATTTCTTAACTTTGATTTAAATGTATGCACGCATTTAAAGCTTATACTTTCAATCAAGCCTATATGGAAAAAAATATTCGTGTCAAGAAGATTTGTGATGGATACAGATGATAATAAACAGGGCTTCTGAATACTGTGAAATCATTAATTTTGTGGGGGTTAAATTTTCGTTGTTTTCGTGGTCTGAAGAGACCCACGAATACATGACCACCACGAAGTGTAAATTTTGGAATAAATAATAAAAAACCTCAATAACCACAAAATCAAATCCCCATGAACCAATACTTTTTCTTCAAACCACGAAAATTTTACCCCACGAAAATAGGTGATTTTACAGTAGGTATATATTTATCATTAGTCTGACGTTTGTTTTCTACACAATGAAAGCATACACTTTCACCACACTTTATTTCTAAAAAAAAAAATTATGTGTAGACACTAGTAAATCTTAAATAACAAGGTAGAGGAATTCTTTCCTTATAAAAATAATTGAATTCTCAAAATTAGCTAATAGAAAGGGTTATATAATCCTAATATCTACTAGTTTTGTTTTTTGAACTTTAAGAATTAGTTAGGATGAGCTTCTTACTATATCAAACAATGGCTGTATCAAGGCATCATCTCCAAATTTATATATATATATATATATATATATATATATATATATATATATATATATATATATATATATATATATATATATATATATATATATATATATATATATATATATATATAATGGAATTTTGCTGATTGAAAATTAAGTAAGTTTGTAAAAGTGTGTCAAGGACGACTGTTAATGCGCTTTTAGATAATTTAAGAGTTTCGTGATGCCAACACAAGGCATAATAGTTAAAATCATAGACTGGTTTGTTAAACATTGCATGAAAACAAAGAACGGTACATAATTGTCGATAAATCAGAATTCAAGTAAGCTTTTCAATCCTTTGGCCTTCCAATAGTAATAATAGAATTTCTTGTTATCGAAATATTTTCAAATGACAGTTTTACATTAAAATAGAATAAGCTCCGTTTCTTTGCAATGTCACAATGTTCTATTCAATGCTACAACTTTGAATACATTCGGCTGTGACTACTAAATTGTAACAAGTTCCATTTTCTGTAAATTTAATGTTGAGTGTTTGATCCCGATTTTTCTCTATTCTCATTGTAGCTATCGTAGTTTAACAGAAATGTTCCTGAGAAGAATAATTGCCATGAGAGTAATTAAAATCCATGCATGCTACCTTGTAATTAAAATGGTTCAGATAAAAGATCGTCGTTAATACTACGTTTCAAAACTAGGACTAGATACTTTTTTGATATTTTTTGTCATTTTAATTGTGATTTTTAAAATAATTAATAGTTGTTGTAATATATAGTGACACATTTTCATCACCTATTCCTCTCAAATACATAAAAAACAAAGATACGTACCGGTAGGTAAATATAAATTTGTATTACACTAATCTAAATAGATTTTTTCAATGGCTTCAGGTAAGGTAAAAACACTTTATCGCTAGATTTAGTAGTCCTTGGTACGAACAATTACACAAAATTTTTAACCCAAAGCACTTAGGACCCTGACTTTATGAAGGAAACATGCATGTCAATAAGTTTACATCAATACACAATTAATTTTGGTCCTGTCATATTTTTTCAAGGCAAAGAATCTTTGACATTTGTAAAATGAAACTTTGAATACATTAATGCCCCCAAGAGATTCATGGACGAGAAAAAACAGCGGATGTTAAATCTACTTTACAAATTCTTCATCTACCAGAAACTTAATTATCAAATGGAAAACCAAAAACAAACATACAAATAAATGATATAAAACAAAACAATTCTTCTCGGTTAAACATAAAATTTTTCAATATATTAATGGCAAGAACCATTAAACTTTTATTTGTCTCTCTTTTGACAAATAATTCAACAATTCAATATCTTTCGATTAATATAGATTTAACAAATTACAGAGGTAATGCGTTGGTGACACTCCAGTCGACTTTTTTTTCTATAGATTTTAAACATCCAAGTTTTACTTCAGTTTCTCCTTGTACTAATTGTGCTCCATTATTACCAGATCTTTTTTATTCTGATGGAGTATTGAATTTATTCAGAAGCTTCTACATGAAAAGAAGTCTCTTGCAGTGGCCTTCCATTCGACATTTAGATATATCGATGGCATAATATCAATTAACATTATTTATTTACAGTCATGTTTCTTCCATTTAAAGCAAGCCCGTAAAATGCGGGCCCCACTTTTCTCTGAGTATGTAGTCTTAATATATTAATTTTCATTTAGTTGCTTTTTGCCGCCCCCTCCCCCCCCCCCCTCCTCCCCACACACACACTTTTTGTGGCTGTAAGGTCGAAAATGGACAAAATCAAGAATTTGAGAGAAAGAAAATGTACCAGAAAGATAAAGTAAACCCCCCATTGAAATAGGATTTTCGAGTTTGGAGAATTAAAGTTGTTTTTTTTTTTGATCATTTTTTTTGGGGGGGGGAGTGGTTGCCTGCCCCCTCCTACCCAATCACACTTTAAACCCATTGCTACGGACCTGTGAAGTTATGTTGTGTTTGACTGCTTTACCAAATGACAGAATCTTAAGTTGTGCTAAAGTTTTGTATTCAGACAAACATAGTGTATGCAATGTAAATACGATTTTCTTCTATTAGTTTGATCAGCACATTTTTTTTTCCTGGGATCATATCCTTCCTTTGGCCTTTTCTTAAAATCTTGTCATAAAATAAAATTTTACAGATATTCTCCCTTTGTATGGAAACTGTATAGAACAGCAAGGGATAGTGTTAACCTTCTGTAAATATAACATCATACTGAATCATGACAATGTAAACTTAAGCTGATGCAGAAAAATATAATGCAAGTTTGAATAACAAAGAGAAACTGTTTATATATTTTGTCAGGTAAAAAAAGAAAAAGTATGCCTCATTTCTTCCTTTTATTGACATGAGTAAACAATGTTACATAAACACCGAGTAAAACTTTTAGTTACAAATTTTGTGTACCTTTAGCCAAGAGACAGATGACACACACTAGATGAAAACATATTGAAGATTCATTATGAAATACACTGCGTCAGAAATAAATTGAATAAACATGAGTAGGGAGCGTGCGTTTTACTAATCGTGTTGTTGATAACACATCTAAGAAGATTTACAACGTAAAAAGGGTGAGAAATATGGCACTTCCTTTGTGGGACACTTCATAATTATAGTTGGGTAAGCTGTCATTAGATTTTGTATAAATCTATTGGACTCCAATATATTTTCCGATTAAATGTGATGTGCTATATCATGTCCATACCTACAACAGAAAATTATTTTATGTTATGTATTTAAGACTATTTTTTTAGGTTAATTTCGGTGATTGGGCTAAAAAAGGTCAAAATTTTCGATTATGAATTTCAATTGAAGATAATGCTAGGATTTTTAACCTTCATTGCTGGTGAAAAAGTTTAAAACATGATGCCTTTTGTAAGTGTTGTAAATTTTTGAATTTCATAATTTTATTTTCTTTAAGGGGAATTTTGAACCATAGAGAAAAAGTAAAAAATCAAATCCATTTACTTGAAATCTCGCGATCTTTCCCATGCTTTCTTCCAACTGTGCTTGGTAGGTTTTTCTGTCGTAGATTGAAGACAATACAATTTATTAATCACATCATATACAAAGCAATTTACTGGTTCAAAAAGTCTTTCTTTCGCTGTATTTCAAGCTTAAGTCAATAGGAAAAATATATTGCCCACTGAACCTAAGCGATTTTGCCAAAACAATAACTCACTTTTCACTATTCTGACATTTTCCTTGTGGTCAAATGGAGGCCATCGACTTACTTTTCTGAAAAGAGAAAAAGTAGAAATTACAGTAAAGCTTTCGGTTCACTCCTAATGAAAAAAAGCTGTTACGTATAATCTTTAGTCCGTTGTCCAGATCCAACTCACACAAGGAAATTTATGAATTTTGAATATCACGTTAATTTTTGATATTTAATATCAATTTATCGTCTGCAGAAACACAACTTGACACGGATATACGAGATTAATAATAAAAGAATTTTAAGGTTTCTTAAAATATTTCATGTATATTGATAACGTATCACATGTGTCACAGTTACGAGAGTTATCGCTCTTGCAATATCCGCTGGCATAAATTAAATAGTCTTCATATCTAGACATTTAAGTGAATGTCACAAGGCGCAAACAATGGAATCGTTTCGCGGGGAATATTGTGGATGTGTCTCTTTAGAGGTAGCATAGGTCCTCACTTTCTTTCAGGACGCCGGCGACTTAAGGACCCTCTTTACACTAAATGAAAAGATTTTTTGGACACTGGGAGAATTATAGTGTGTAAAAGTGAAAATATTGAGCTTATCTATTACTTTTCCAACAAAGGGTACCTTGCATTTACCCCCAGGAAAAAGTCCAAAGACAATGAAATACTAATGAACGAAATCACTGTTGTTTACTTAAGTGGGCAAAATACCTGCCAATGAAGTGCTTAATCTATTCATCTTGCTTATTACAATGTTATGTATATGTGATTTGATCACAAATTAAGTGACAAACTGTACATTTCTATTTATTTTATTCTAGATCAAAGGGCAGATTACTCTATCTGCAAAAAAATAACACAAATAAAAATATCTTGTGCGCAGTGCAGGGCTCTCAACACATTGATTTTGTAATCACTTACTTCATTAATTGGATAATTAATGGAATTATTGGTTAATTTTTATTTGAAATATTAATGGGGTAAGTAATCAGATATTCATATTGTATACAAATTTTAATAGGATTATTATTACAAAAAAATTAAAGTGATCTACGTCATTATACGCATTCTAAAATGGGGTTTATTAAGTGTTTGTATTAATGTTTGTATGATGGAGGGCTCAGGTGGTTGAAGGACGTTCAATAACAGTAATGGAGGAAACTCATACTATATGAATATGCATACATATGGAGAAATGATGTTCATTCTTCTCATTTACATATCGGCCATATTGGAGCTATAATGGCGACAGATTCCATAAAGGTTTATATAGAGAACGAACAAAAACCCGCAGATCTTTATATACTTACTATTTCGGATAAAGTTCTTCCGCCGATGTTTAGATTTTTTCTTAATATCTTCTTCCGGAATGACAATATTGTTGATGCCAAAGTGAAAGTTGCGACCGCCTTTTTGATTTGAAATTCCGAAGCGAGAGTATAACGTTTTAATGAAGGAAAGAGCACAGAATTGGTGCCTTTATCATTTTTTGGTGATTAAATGTAAGTGTTTATTGCAAGTTGACAGAGTTCTTCTGCCGATTAATGAACATTTTCGGAATCTCAGACACCCGACAGCTGACTTCGGATAGCGGACTTTTCACGTAAGGGAACGTGTCAAAAAGTGAATAATATTAATATATCTGTAGTCTTGATTCATTGTACTCGATAATCACATTTAGTCTTATTTGTATGATTTACAATACTCTATACTGTACAAGTTTATACATGCACGTGGTATTGAAGGGGGGGGGGGTCCTCCCCAACTTTTCCTAAAATAATGATTTGCTCCCTTTCCCGAGAGATTGTTTTATTGTTTAATTCCAGTGGTACCCTTTTCCCAACAACAAATGGAAAACAGGGATCTTCAAGAACTAATAAAATATAAAGGACTTGCATCTTTATATAGATACATGTACCTTAAAGAGCGCATAATCTTTCATTAAGAAACAATCTGTCAAAGTAAGATATGGCGTCACTCTAAAAAATATATAATAAATTTTGTTTAAGGAAATGTTTGTGGACATATACCATTTAATTTAAAGGAAAAAGTACCTTCTCGGGAAATAAATGATAATTTTAAACAATCAATAACATATTATCAGTGTCTTGAACGTGAATAACATATCTCATACAACTTATTTCGTACCCCACAAATGAGGCGCGGACCCAGATATTTTAGGGGGGGGGGGAGAAACCAAAGAAACGAAGAGCACTGGGCTTTGAAATATAACTACCGATTTTAAAACTTCAAAATGTTTAAAAATTCACAGTCATATTCCCCCTAAAAAAATAAAAACTGAACAATTACATTCTCGTTTGAATAGCCAGGCAAAGTGTGATGCATAGCATAGTCAGGATATCTGGGATCTGAGGCCACCTTGAGGTTTCCACTGGGTACAGGGAAAATTTGAAGCCTTGCTGGGGGTCCAGGAAGCTTCTTGATTCTGGTATTTTGAAAGACGGAATTTTTAATACAAACCTATAAATTTTATTGCATCGATGTATTTTAATAAAGAATTTGTATTTACATCATGGTCATGATAAAATACAACTTGAATTTGAATTATCTAGGTAATTACATGAACACTATGAATTCCACATAAATGCACGTATACAGGAATTCAAACCAAGAAATGGCGTAATTAATATGCTAAACATCATACAAAATTTTGCACCTATATGTGTTATCTTTAATCATGGGAATCTTTCATAATTGTTTCCTTTCATTAAATTTTGAGTTCTTAAAATCACTCAAGAAAGTCAGCTTAGCAATGTACTTTTGGATTTTTCAAATCAAAATTTGCAAGTTTTAACTTCTCGTTGTGACTTTTTTTCAAAATTATTTTTTTTTCATATCCGATTTATTGTTTAAGAAAAGAACATATAGTTTCTATATTATCTTAACCGAGTTGATGTGTATAGAGTGTTGAAATAAAAAAAAAATTAGTTAATTTCCTATTTCGGTGCAGTCGAGAGAAATCGAAAATTTTGAACTACTTCAATAACTTCATTATGCCGAAGAAGATATAACAAATATTAACACAAAGTTATATTATTGTCTGTAACATGTTAAAATTCCAATAACATGTATACAGTCACAACTCTCTCTTTTTACCTCCTCTAACATTTTTAGCAATCCTCTTTTTTTTTTTATTTCTTCCAAAATCAAAGGAAGGGGTTGCATTCCCCCTAACCCCTCTGAATGATGTAAAGAACACATATTTAATTATCATGAACAATTAATGTAGTACACGTAATTAATAGTTTCTAAAATGTGCCAAGATTGAAATATTTTTAATCTCTACCAATCTATACATTTCTAACCTATTTAATTGTTTTAAATTTATTCGTTTTAATATATGTCAGAGATAATGAGAGAAAATTCTCAGTTAAACGTTAAAACGTAATTCTATACGGTCCCCTTAAGTTGTCTTTTGTTTGCAGTCCGCTGTCCGTAGTGCGATGTCAGGTGTCTGACATTCCGAAAATGTTCAATAGGTGCAGACGAATGCCTATTTTTATAAAATACAGATGACTTATCATTTCATGAAGAGTTACGACCGCCTTTTTAATTTGAAAAAGGCAATTTCTTCCATCAGTGTCACCTACTTATTACCAAAAAAGATGGTTTCATGAGTTGTCAACTGTTAATAACCCAAAATTCAATATTAATGAGAAGTAAATCACATGGGAGGAACCTCATGAATAAACTGTACATCATTTCTCCATATTTTGTATTGTTTGACGGACTTTTGAGCCTGAATACTGTTCGTTATCTTCATATATTTCATGAGAAATATGCTATACCGAGAATCTGGGGGATTTGAAAATTATCAATTATGGATAAAATGATTTAAAGTGACAAGTGGTGAGAATATGAATAAAAGTATACATTCTCTTATGTAAACAATAATTATAAAACTGTGTTCAAGCATGTTTTGAAAATAAGTATCCATAAATATCCTTCAACATATAATTCATCTCTTTTGTACATTGTACATCACATACACAAAATTGAACTTAAAGCATATCCAAAAGACGTAATCATGAATGCTGCGAAACTGCATAGATTTTAGATATATATGGTAAATAATTCCCTTGTCAAGACTTGAACTATCCCTTCATTAATTTTACAGGTACTTACTGAGCATTTGGCTTGTAAGAGCCATTCTTACAAGGAAAGCTTCCAAACCGAACAAACAGATAACCCCAGAATATTACAAGACCGGCAAATAGAACACTCGCTACTGTCACCCAGGCAATGTTCCGAGAGTCCTCTAGGAAAGTCACGTGACGATCAGTAGTGGTTGTAGGTGCAGCCGTGGTGGATTCAGGGATAACAATAGTCACAGGGGCGGTGTCTGTCAAATGAAATCATCCCCCCAAAAAGATATAATACACTTAAAAGAATTCATTTCTTATGTAAGAAAGTTCTCTTGATTCAATAACTATTATTTGTACTAAATTAAATGTGCCAAAATTTGCATTTACATGTCGTGATTTTTGATTGAACTCTCTCCCAACTGCACTCGGATTACTCATGATATTTTTTTTTTTTATAATTTTCATAGCATTTGCATAAAAAATGATAAAAATATGAGAATGAATGTCACCTGCCTTTAAGTCCCCCCGAGTCCTGTGCAGTAGCCGTCAGTGTGACAGTTGTTCCGGAGGAGAAAGAAGTCAGACCATTCTTCACGTAGAAGTCCCCGTTACTTTGTACACCGAAGTACTCATACCCTAAACTAGTCTGATCCAATGTGTAAGACACAGTGCCTTAGAAAACAAGAGTTATAACTGATGAAACTTTGCAATTAATAAGGGTTTTTGTCAATTTCATAATAAAAAAATTAAGAGATGTAACGCGTACAAGGTGTCTTACTGATCTACTCACCCTGCATTACATGATCAATTTTAGCATTAAAAGTCTTTTAAGGTTTTAAGATAGCGCTCTGCTTAAAAAAACAAAGTATGCATGTAGTTTATACAAAGTGATTGACTAAGGAATGTGAAGCACAACTATTTTCGTAAAACCCAAGTGGAAATGACCATGTTCTGTGCCTTTAGCTTCACTTGTTATATAATAGTGCGTTAAGAATAATGATAACTAACCGAATGATCCCACATCGCCATCAGTGGCTGCTATAGATCCAAGAACTGTTCCAACCCCTGTACTAGGTTGAGCGTAAAAAGTGTAGGTGGAGCTTCCGAAAGCGGGCGTGTTATCATTGACGTCATTGATTGTAACAACCAATGAAGCTGTATCTGACAGATCTCCGTCTGTAACAGTGACAGTGCACGTAACAGAAGAGGCCGTACCTGCTTTATCCAAATCGTAGTCATGACTGGAATGAGTAAGAAAAATAATCAAAATTATTGTTAAGAAAAATTATTTGAAATTAACTTGAACATTAATATTCAGAATGATTACACGGTGTTGAAACACGCGCTGTCTTACCTAAACGTTATTACTCCAGTGTTTGAATTAATAACAAACGTTGGACAATCAATTGAGTAAAACAAACTTTCCCCAGTGTCGGGATCAGTGACGTCAAACGAAGGATTTCCCACGGTGGATCCTGCCTACAAAGCGTACCATATTTTCCCTTTAATGGTATCTGAACGTTGTAATATACAATTTTTCAAACGAAGAGTGATATTCTACCCTTAAAGGATTCTTAAAATAGTAGAGATATCTTCGCAGACATAGGATGACAGTTTACTCCTCTACTCCACACAAGAGGAGAGGAGAGGTTCGTCATTTTTGGATGGGATGATGAATAGAAATTGATCAAAATATTGCATTACATAGGATTATCCTTTTATTGATGTAAATCATATACGGTATCAATTTTGATGCACCAGATGCGCATTTCGACAAATTATGTCTCTTCAGTGATGCTCAAGCCGAAAGGTTGGGAATCCAAAATATTTAAATAAAAAGAATTGGAAGAGCTGAAAAAAGTGCCAAAGAGTGGAGCCAAATACGTCAAAGGATCAGAGCTATGCATGAGGGAGATAATCCTTACTTTTGAAATAAATTTCTAAATATTACCACAGCGATTAAATATATATCCGTATTTTCAAGCTAGTACCGAAGTACTAGGTTACTAGGCTGTAGAGACCCTCGGGGCTAACAGTCCACCAGCAGAGGCCTCGACCCAGGAGTCATAATGTAAATCATATACGGTATCAATTTTGATGCACCAGATGCGCATTTCGACAAATTATGTCTCTTCAGTGATGCTCAAGCCGAAAGGTTGGGAATCCAAAATATTTAAATAAAAAGAATTGGAAGAGCTGAAAAAAGTGCCAAAGAGTGGAGTCAAATACGTCAAAGGATCAGAGCTATGCATGAGGGAGATAATCCTTAATTTTGAAATAAATTTCTAAATATTACCATATTGACCTTTACAATTAAGCACAATTTTAGTAAGTATTAGGTCAGAATAGGCAATTTTGTTTACATGCAGTCAAAGAGTCTGCAGTTGCTCTAAATGATAAATGGATTTTAAATATAACATAGTAAATTACCGCTCCTTCGTTGCCAGAAATGGCGTAAGAAGCTTTCCCGAACACAGGAGCTTCGTTTTGGTCAGTGATGACGATGCTGAGCGTATCTGTGGCGGTAGCCTGTCCGTCGGTAGCAGTGATGGTGATGACGTAAGTCGTGGCAGTGGTTGACACAGACTCAAAGTTAATGTTTTGTGTAGATGAGGTGGATATAAGACCAGCTTCAAAAGAAGTACAAGCGTCAGAGATGTGCATTGTTAAGAACTACATATACATTACAGAATATCAAAATACCCCTTACGGTGTTAACTTTATGATAGTGAATGCAAGACCGTCGTAATAGTAATTTTACAGTGACTATCTTTTCAAACCTGAAAGAATCCTTCCGTGTATAAACATACTTACTGGCTGTGTTGAGTGAGAAAAGTGTGGATCCTAGACTGGGAGTATAAGAAGCAGCGTAAGTGTGGGTGTCAGCCGAGTTCACGTCAGATACTGATACCTGGAACACGGACATGGAGAGAGCAGAGTTCTCTGGCACAGTGAGAGGTGCGGCCAGGGGTAAGTTAGTGATCACGGGGGCTGTGTTTATACCTGTCAAATATATGTCCAGGTAGAAAGATAACCATAATATCTTTAAACCAGAAAAACAAAAGCAGTCAATGTCAATGATAAGTTTCGTACATGTGAACTTTTTCCAAAGCATTTGCATTGAAATATAGTTTCAAGTTTAATAGGAAGAGTAAAGTATATTAATATTTTACTCTACTTAAACTGTCGGGACATAACAGTTCATAATTTAACGACCAACGATAATTTGACAATAAACATTGATGGCTCAACATTAATGGCTCACCAGAGATGATCACAGTGAGTGTTCGTGGTCCTACCAGAGTTTTTCCATCAGTGACATACACGTATAAATCATAACCTGGTACAGTATGCTGGGATAAATCCGAAGTAGATAGAATTTCTCCTGCTGTAAAATGAATTTAAAAAAGTAAAAAACTGACAAAATATGTTTTGTTTTGTTTGTTTGTTTACAAGTTTTTTTTTTTTTTTTTTTTTTTTCTAAAACATGTTTTCTAGAAGTCACAAAGATCATTTGATTGGTTGCTTAGAGGTCATTCAATTTATTTTACAGCTATATACAGTCACAGTATACACTCGCAGAGATCATTTGACGGAAAAATGTTCTGTCATCCTTCAAACTCATTTTGATTAAATGAACTGAGAATCAAAGCTGAAGAAAAATTGATATTGACCTGTATTTCTGTTCCTTAATTTGAAGCAAAACTTATACAAAGACTACATGAAAGTAAGAAAACTGACATTTAGCTTTCGATTCGACATTTAGATAATTTATATCGAGAACATAATATAAATTAATCATAGGTACTTTCATTTATATGTCGTCTCGATATATCCCAAGGAAATCGAAACAAAAGACAAAACTGGGCCTCTCACATCTGTTTCAAAATCGGATATTTCATCAACTGGATTAATTGACTGATTGTATGATGTTTTACGTCCCGTTCGAGAATTTTTTACTCATATAGAGACGTCATCATACACCGGTGAAGGGCTTCAAATTTAGACTTTACTCGGCACTCAGGGTCATTGAACAGTGAGGGATCTTTATGGTGCCAACGCCTACCTTGACAAGGGACCTCGGTTTTTAAGTTACTTTTTAAAAATCAAGTTAAGATATATTCATATTAGTGTCATTTTTTTAAAATCCAAAACGCCCTTAATAAAACTTACAGTTATGGATTGTGAATGGACAAGCTGCAGGAGCACACGTCATGTTATAATAGAGCTGGTTGGAATCTGAATCAGTTGACGTCACTGTGTATATTACAGAACCCGTAGTGGTAGTGGATGCAGCAATAGTCTTCGTGGCTGGAATAGTTCAGTTATCAATTGTTAAAATAGTCGATCACATGGCACACTATTTTCCTTATTAGATATGGCGTCATTGCAAAAGAAACGCTATCAAACTAAACGTTTCTCATGCCGTATTAGCCATACGCTATAGAGCATGTATATATGAACGTCTTTAGTTATGTTTATGATGTATACTAGTAGTTTGAATTCTAGAGTAGGTGGAGACGAAATGTATATTTTATATATTACCTTGGAGATTGGTAAACGCCGGCGGGTTGTTTCTTGTGACGTAAACAGTAAATGTTCCCTGAGCTGTGTCTTTTGTGTCCGTACAGGAAATAGTCAGTATATATTGACGTGCTGTATCATACGATAGCGACGGTTGGGCTTTGATATAAATACCATAGTTTGCTGCAAAATAATAGATGTCTTGTTTTATATGAAAAACAGACTGCCTTATATTATGATTGATAGAGGCTGTTCCGAAGCAGACTTAGAAAGTAGTCTGATGTAAAAGTCTGGGACTGCTTTCTGTCAGGTTTTTTCTGTATGGTACTGCATATACATATATGGTGGCAAATATTTTTAGACTGAAAATGTTACTGAGTTTTTTTTTTATAGGTTACGGTGTACAACAGAGTCTTTAATACTGAAACAAACAAAGTTAACCAACTACTTTTTTATTCTTACTGGAACCAGAAACTATCCTGGAGAAGAAATTGGTTGTGGTGGGGTTAGAACTGGCGATACTACACGTTACAGAATCTCCAAGGGAATCGTCTGTGACAGTAAGAGTGTATAGAAGCTGCTCGTTAGCATGGTCTTCTGTAATGTCCGCTGTAGCCGGTAAGTTGGTTATCACAGGTACCTGTAAAACTCAGTGTTACTGTAAGCTATCATTACATTGTTATCAAATCGTCATCTTTGTTGCTTTATTTTCATGTAATTCGTGGAAAAAAATTCTCCCCTACATTTGCAGTTAAGAATAACTGTGATCTTAATTGTGCTTTTACATGTTATCTTGTTAATTGTTTATACATGTAAGCTTATCTATATATAGATTTACTATTCATACACTGTTTGTGACAGATATCGTTAATGTTCCTGTGTCCGTTCTTCCACAGTCATCCGTTACTCTGAATGACAGAGGGTTGTTTCCATATGGCAGTGCTCCAGTATTTTTGACCTCTCCTGTGATATAAAGAAATATGTGTAATAACCATAGGATGTCACATGAATAGGAATTTTGATTAAATATGAGTTAAGGATATCCAATCCTCAGCCAGGAAAGTTAACTCTTAGATTTATTATTTTATTTAAAAAGTCTCAAAATGAAGCTTGAAACTGAGATCTTTTCGTGCAACAATTTTCATTTTATGCATCTTAATATGATTCAAGGTTCTTTGAAGTCCTAAAACCGGTCTTGTAAAAAGTTGACATTTGTACATATGTACCCCATAAAAGAAAAAAATGAATTCATTTTTAGAGAAATTGAATTTCCTTTAATCTAGCATTAGATACGACTGCTTATTAGCATGATATGAAATTAGATGTGATATGTGATGTCTAGCAATGATAGCACAAGCTTTATACACTTTGTATTATATGACAATTGAAGTAAAAAGTGGAACTAAAATACTGTATAAGCATAAAAAAGATACAATTTTCTCCAAATGCCTGGATACCTATATTTTTCTGTCCTAAATTATATTTGATCAATTTTCAATTCCAAAATGCATAGCTGGTGTTTTTATTCGCATTTCTTGAAAAATATTTGAGGTTTGATAATTTTCCTTATATAATATGATTAACTATAATGATGAACTTTGAAGAAATTCCAAGAGTAAATTCACGTTACTATGTGAAATCAGAGACTTTTTGGAGCATTTTCAATTACTTAAAAGCTGATTTCAGAACCTGAGGATCGGACTACCTTAAATTTCAATTTTAATTAGTCTCAAAGAATTGGAATGGATTATGCAAACAATATAGAGTAAAAATGATAATACTATGCGCAGATTAAATTAAATTTCTATACGAAAATTTACATATCTTTAGATCGTTTGTTATAGAGTTTATCAAAAAAAAAATCTTGCAATAAAAAGGCAAAATGCCTATTATCTATCCTTCGCTTTTCAGTAAACCGAAAGTGATAAAATAATTAAAAAGACTACGAACAATATGTAATGGTTTCAGAGAATGAGGCTTGTAACGATACGGTCGTTGTTTGTAAAGCTCATTATATAATAGAAGAACTTGGTTTTAACCCTTTGTTCCCTTTCATAGGAAGAAACTTTTTTCAAAATCACTTTTCAGTTTTTTAAATACTTTTAATATTCCAGTCATCAACAACTGCATCTTCAATGAAAAGGAAATTAAGAAATTTTCAAATATTTTGTGACCGGTCATTTGCAAAATTAATTTGTTGGAAATCATTCTGATTCTAAATACAAGTGCTCTGAAGTTGATATTTTAAAGATGCTGGAGCGTCTCATTGGAAAAAACTATGTAGTCTCTGAAGACCATGTCTTTCAATAGTCTGTTGGAATTTCGATAGACATCAATTGTGCTCCTTTATAAGCCAACCTGTTTTTAAATTCTCCTATGAAGCAGAAGTTATGTTTAAAAATTCTAAACGAGAAAGAAATACTCGTTGTAGCATTGAATTCAACATTTAGATACATCAAAACGGTTTGAATTTATTAAATGGCGATAGTTACTTTCATTCATATGCCGACTACATATATCCCAGTGAATTCGAAATAGAAGACATCACAGAGTATTCCACACCTGTTTTAAATATGAATATTTTACTAACTATATATTTATGACCAACTACATGTAACAAATATATTACATGACAAACAAGATGATCAGTTTAACCGTCGTAAACTTCCACAGCTAGCACTGCATACGGAATGTTTATATAACAAATGATTCGATGTGTCAACTCCGAATACAAAACAATTTAAAATCAAGGCAGGCTACTGATCAATAAGTTGATTGATGCAACATCCTTTTTTTAATCATCTTTAAAATCCGAATATTGTAAATTATACGGTTGTTCCTAAAATGACCTTGTTTGCAAATGACATTATTGGGTTGCATTTTGATTAACATGTTTTTGTTTAATGCTAATTTTGGCCCCGGATTACTCTGTTTAACTGTCAATATTGAGGGCTGAAGCATATATGACAGGTGGACAGGGGATGCTTTCTCCTCTTATTTTACCTTATATGATTTCCCCTTAACGTTTCCAGGGGTTCGTGCTTTGCCCTCATATTGTTTATAAGATTTATGACATTGATCTTAGTTTGTTATCTTCACCCTTTTCATTGTTAAAGTAAAAAGGAAAACCACTACAATGATTCTGTGGGTGTAAACAAAATTTATTGGTTCTTGATGACATGTTTCTTTTTTCTCTCAGCTGGACAAAAAGGCCAATAATGAAGTGTATCACTTTACATTGTCGCCGTCGTCTTATATTCAAGTGTTTATCCTACATTTGTATGATTAGGCAATAAATGAAGTGGTCTTACCATTTGTGGTATCAAAGGAGAAAGATGATGTTGTTGTTGTCATGACAACAGTTAGGATATCAAGAGGGTCGTTATCACTCCAGGTTACAGTAAACATCAGAGTGTTGGCGGCAGTACTATCCGGAAAAGTCACAGTTGAGTCCAGGTTAGACAGCGTGGGTGAATTGCCTATCAAAAATTTGGATGAAAATGTGTAAATGTATTATTTCCAAGTTTATTTTCAAAGAATTGTTTTAGTTTTCGTTATTTTGTACAGTTTTGATGAGTTGTTAACGATATTACTTTATAGAAATTTTCATTGAAATGTTTATAATCCCCTCTGACACGTCTAACTGTCATGTTTATTATATCACTGTCATATCTATTATATAAGATCATATTTATGATTATTAATACAGTATTGCTGTCATATCTATAGTACCATTGTCATGTAAAACAATCCATGTTTTATTCATGTTGTTATGTTTATGACATCGCTGTCTATTCGATAATATTAATATCATCTATATTATCAATTTCATGTTTTTGGTCAATGTTAAAAATATCTATCATACATTCTAATAATGAATACCAGATACGGCTACAGTCAGTTCATTATGAACCATTGTTGTAAATCATCATTGAGTTCTTCTTTTTGGGGATATATAATTTTGTTATGAGCATATATTCCTATTTCCGTGTTCTCCATATATGCATGAATGCTTTCTATAGATTAAATATTGTGCAACCAAAAGTCAACATGAGATAAAGGCTAGTTATGAGTTATAAACTTAAAAATGATACGTTAAACAACACTAGGATGAGATTTGATCAATTTCGGATTTGATAAATATTCATTGAGGATATCAAATACTTGCCAGGAACCAGTCGAACGTTGATGGCGTATTCCTTTCTGGTATCGGCAGTCTGCGATCCCCAGTTGTACGTGCTGCCCACGGTCTGGGCGCCTATAGTGGTGGAGTAGGTATAACCATCGGTACCGTCCCCCTCAGACTTGTGAGAGATCATGGGCTGTCCTGCCGTGAAACTGAAACAGTTAAGAGTGATTCAAAACATACAGTATAGTACACACTATACTGTATGTTTTGAATCACTCTTAACTGTTTCAGTTACACGTTTGAAAGAATTCTTAAATTTTTGCCATTAAACTTAAGCACGTACTACCATATGATCTCTAAAAATGATTATTGTAAATAACAGTGATAAACCTATTTGAATACCAATCCTTTGAAACTAAACTTTTTTTTGTCGTTTAACACAACAATAACCGTTATGATGTAAATATTCTAATTTCTGAGCTAGCTAAAAAGCTTACAACCCAATGTAGTCACCATCCCGTACAGAGATTCTCTCGTTTGTTGGAACAGTGTACAGAAATTCGTCGTTTTCGTCTCCAGCTGTAAACAGAAATAATTTTCAGGCCTTTCAGACACGTTTGAGAATGAATCTCGAAGTGTAGTGTGACCGTGTAAATTTGGAATTCGTCTGGAACTGCATCCGTTGTCTGCAGAACGAACGGGGTGAGGGAATGTTGGCGTAGAGGGTACAAGGTATAGGTAGCGGCGCGGTGTGGCCGTAAGGTAAAAACGAAGTATATAGGTGAAGTATATAGGTGTGCCGTATTCCCGAAGGTCCACCAATATGCAATTCCAAAGATAAAACAAATGATGAAAGATTCCGTATTTATTAGATGAGTCTCAACGATGGCAACAGTTTACATAAATCAACAAACAGACATATTAAAAAAAAATGATCGAGTCGGATTTGGCCGAAGTGGCCCCGGACTCGGGGTCCTGACGAGTCGGACGTGGCCGAGATTGGCCCTCGTATATTCCAGACTAAAGATTGAAATTATACATGACTATTTATAAGAATGTACATAATGAGTAAATAGATGACAGGTGTTGACATCAAGTGAAATGAGTGAAAGATTCACGGGTATGGAGTAATTAAGTATACATAATGACTCTTTGATGTTTGGAAATGAAAAACAGATAAATACACAATGTTGTTATAAGAGATTAGCAGTTCTTGAGACATAGCACTCTGTCTCTTTGTTATAACAGATCAAAAGTCCAAAAAGTGTCAATGGTCAGTTAAACAATTGGATTCGAAAAATATCGTAAGAGAAATGAAATATAACAAAAATTAGAATTTGAAAATTAAAGTCCAAAATAATGTTTTTTTTTCTGAAACAGTGAATTTTCCACTGTGATAGTAGTAAAAATTGTTTATAGAACAAGAAAATGTGCATTTTAGTCAACAACCCTTGTATTATACCCAACACTTTTAATCTTTCCTGCAATATATTAGTCGTGTAACATCGGCAATTAAAGTTTTTTGATTATTGAAAAATTGTTCACATCCTTATACACTGATTTCATTCAAAATACTTTCAAAATCACCATATCAATTCTCCTTATTTATTTGTGAGTAAAGTTAGATGATACTTGGTTGGTAATCATTCATAAAAATGCTAGATTGATTGATTGTATGTTGATTTACGTCCCATTCGAGAATTTTTCACTCATATGGAGACTTCACTATATACCGGTGAAGGGGTTCAAATTTTGACCTTTACTCGGCACTTACGGCCATTGAGCAGTGAGGGATCTTTATCGTGCCAACGCCTGCCGTGACCTCGGTTTTTAAGGTCTCATCCGGAAGACCCGCAACTTTCAATTCAAAGTGCCGAGCGCATGGCGAAGGAACCGTTGCTACCCATTTTTTTTTTATCGACTTAGGTCAGTCTCGGCCGAGATTCGAACTCATGACCTCCCGATCACGGAGCGAGTGCTCTACCGATTAAGCTACCGTGAACGGTTAAAAATGCTAGATCTTCCAATTTCAAGATTTATGATGAAGGTCATTGTTAACTACAATAATGAAGTTTGAAACAACCTAAACATAAAATTGAAGATAACACTGTATAGCTTGTTTGGTGGGATATACTCTTTGCCTATTTTGTGATTTATAAAGATCCCCCCCCCCCCCCAAAAAAAACCCACTAAATTTAAGTATTGTGACCACATACATATAGTTTTGCATGCAATACGAAGAAGGTTATTCACGTGTTGCTTGAGATGAGTTTTATGCTTCTTATTGGTGATATGTAAAACATATTTGTTAATTTGATAAAGCCATGGTACCTTTAAAATTCCTCCTAGAGTACATTTATTTAATCAAAGCTATAAAATAAATATGACAGTTAAATAACATGCATTCCAAATAAACGGATTAGAATTTACCAAAATTTTATACTCCAGAATTAATGGTATAGATTGTACAAGGATATCTCGTTTGATGCCTTCATTCCGCATGTTCTATGGTCAATATAGTGACCTTTTCAACAAATACAGTCTATCATCAGGTCAAGTAAGTGCTGACTGACGTTTTTCATACTAATTGTTAGACCATTATTTACATACTGAAATTTCTACGGATTTTTCCGTTTACTTGATCATGACAAAGAGCACACGGCGGGTGTGACCAGTCGACAGAGGATGCTTACTACTCTATGGCACCTGATCTCACGTCTGTTGTTTTTTGAGGTCTGCTCTGCTCCCGATTTGTATTGTTTAAATAGACTATGAGGTTGAATAGTGTTCATTATCTCCATATTTGATTGTAAATTCCCAAATTTGAAAAGTTTGTGACCCGCCGAAAAATGGCTATATGGTACTCTAAGTTGGCCATTTCGAACAAAGATTTAGCAAAATCAGAATTTAAGGTCAATTTCAGGTTTACTCTAAGGGTCTTATTAATCTTAATGGGGGTTATAAAAGATCTGAATAGTTCACTCATAACAGACTTAACAGCTGAATGAACCTGTTGACACAGACGGATGATCAGACTGAGAGATAGGTAGGATAGACAGATCGAAATCGTCAGTCAGTGGACCTGTTGTCTGTATCGTCCATTAAAATGCATTGTCTGTGGGAACGGCTTCACCGAATGACAAAGATGAAAATGAGACAAAGAACTTAGACACTTGAAAACGGACCAAAATTCAACAAAATATTATAAAAATAATGCGCTTTAAACGGTATTTTGGGAAAAAAGACAATTCCGACTCGCATCTTGTATCATGCATGTTCGTTTTCAAAATCTGACACTACTTGAGTAAATTTCAGTATTTGAAAAGAAAGCATTCTTTAAAATAAATGGTGCTAAAAAGCTTGTTTTGCGTCTATCAAAATCTACAAGATAAAGTACATACCGGCTACGGTGTAACTGTTCTCCCCAACCAGCTTAAACTGCCCTCCTCCCTCGGGGCGCCAAATCTGTAGCTTCACTGTTCCTGAGTTTGTTTTGACATAAAACTCCCAAGAGGACACCACTCCACAGCAATTGATCATGTATTCATTGTCAGTGGCATCAAGCAGGATTCCTAATCCTGAAATAGAGTTCATTGTGTTAGAAAGAAAATATATTCAGAGAATAGGTATGTTTGATATACAGCGAGAGGACATTAAATCTTATTACTCTGTCAATCTATAAGTCTGTCCGTCTGTCTGTCACAAAAATTTTAAGCTTGGCCATAACTTTTGAATGAGATAAGATAGGACTTTCATAATTCACATTATCTGCAGAACTGTAGCTGTTTGGTTGAGAAAATTCGGACAGATAAACCAGAGAGCTACCTTCGATTTAGGGCGACGCTAAGGCCAAAAGGCTTGCTACAGAAGAGACCGGGCTTTCATATTTATTTCACATGTGCAATACTTGTGGCAAGACCTTTCGGATTGTATAATGATATTTGACCTCATGACCTTGATCTTGAAATTTGATGGAGATTTAATATTTGTCGTAACCTTTATTAGATAAAAAATTTCCATCTTTTTTGTATGATGGACACACAAAACAAGCCTCACAAACAAGACAGTTATAAAATGCCAGAGATAAGTGCATATCAACCACAAAGGCACCGAAAGAGGGGAACCACAATTCTTTGAATTTGCAATTGCTCGTTTACGTAGATTATATCCAGTCATCTGATGGTATATGTCTTGCTTTAAAAATATGATTTAAATTGTGCCCACTAATCCAGTCTTTTCTCCATTACTTACATTTAAGTACTCCCATCTTTTTTTAATTGAATAATTTGATCTAGAGATTTTCCATAATCTTAACTTAAATATAAATAATATCCTTATATATATGGATCGACCTTATAAAAGTGTTATATTTGTATAATATATAATTTCATCTAAGACTAGAATAAACAGTTCACAAGCTTGGTTTAATCGTACTGTAAACATCCATTTGTTATAGATTGTATACTTACAGGAATCAGGTCTTACATACCATTTAGTTTTTAGCTGTGCGTTGTTAAAATATATTTCCATATTAAGATTATCTTCAGTCGTAATATCTATAAAATGATATACACCTATGAACGTAATTGAGTACACAGACCTATGTCATACAAAGCTTAATATGCCTGGGACACAGTGAGATACTTAATTTGTGTACCACCATAGCAGCTGTGGGAGACATGAAAAATACTTACCGGTCCCAAACGTGTCTATTCTATCGTCCTTTCCCTGTGGGTTACCTTCGCCTCTAGTTCGTCCAGTGGGACATTGACCTGAAAAAAGTCAGCGTTTACCTTTGTTGTAAAGGAAGCGGGAACTTAATTAATGGTATATCTGAATTTGTGTATTGTTAAGGTCAAGCCCTGTAGCATCACGATGCGATGAGAAATTATGTAATCAAGTAGAATAGGACTCAGATGCAGATCTTGTGACGAAAAAAGCTGACATCTTTTATCATTATAACCGCATTTTAAATACACATGATATCATAAAATTGGTTACCTAAAGAAGCAACTATAGACACGCATGCATATTGTCTATTGCACATTGTTCTGTCATCACTGTTGACCTTCCACTATGATTTCAAGAAAAAATGTTTCAACCATTGAAAGACTACTCTTGAACTCTTTTTGAACCTCATCATGTACATGTACCATTTACATGGTTTTGAGAGAATAAACTGAACTAAGCTCTCAATATGTTTAAAGTAAAAAATTAGTCACTATTAAAACAAACACTTATGTAAACAATTTTTAAAGAATCTAGCCCTAGGATTAACCCTTTCTACGCACAACGTTTTATTAAGCTGTGCCTTTTGTGTAGAGTTAGCTATATTACCTATAAAGTTCTTTTTCGACTTTAAACCATTATTTATTTATTTGAAATTAATATTAACACCTACACGTTTTCCTCAAGCGTTTTTTCTCTATTCATATATATGTATTTCAAGAATACGTTTGACCTAATAGCAGACCACGGGCGAGTACATTTATTTTTTTAAATTCAAATTTTTCTTTCTTAACCTATGTTCACACAACCTGTGATATTTGTTGCTTTGCAATGGAACAGATAATTGATATATAACTCGTTTTATAGTCTTTTAAATATGTATGAAATAACTGGTTTTAAACCCATTGCTTTTACTTAACTAAGAGAGAGAGAGAGAGAGAGAGAGAGAGATAATCCTAGTTGTTAAACCTTAACGACATTATATACTTCAGATTAAAATGTAAGCTTTTTAAATTTTGGAATTATCTTCTCGAAAGATGCTTTAAATGTGTTAAAGGATTTTTTTTTTAAAGGTTCACTTCTATATAAATAGGGATCTGACCTATAGGGCCGGGCTTGGTTTTTTTCTTTACAAAGAGCTTGTCGATTTCCGTTCCGATTAATGACATTAGGCTGAATACATGTAACAATTTGTTTTTCATAAATCTTTATTTCAGTGAGTAGAGGTAGGAGGAACACTTTCATTGATATTCTGCGTTTGTTATCTCCAAATGTAATAATTGATATTTTTCTTTACTTCTCATTGTACATAATGGTAATGTCTACTGTCTCTGGAATTCTATTTTTTTATGTCTAGGCTATTTATTTTACAAAACATTTCCTTTGGATATAATAAAGGCGTACCATTAATGTGTGCAAATCATATAGGCCTAAATGAAATCCAAGGGAGTACAGTTACTGATATATGTAGCCCTACTGTTTCAAAACTTAAGATCTTAGAACATTGACTGAAAACAAAAGTACATGTATGTTATTCTAAATATTATTAAGCTCAAATAATTCAAGCAATAGGTAACATACTACATGTAACCCAGACAAGCACTAGTAGCACAGACAGAATAAAAGCAATGTGATTAAATTCTAAGGAATATATACAATTGAAATTCATCGCAGCTCAATGCTGCCGAGAATATCTGTATCGAGTAACACAGAATGAGTTATAAATTCTTGTCCTCGGAGAAAGTGTGCTTATACCGAGATTTGTTCCGCCTGACTGACAACTGTATATGGGATTGTTACGATTTGATCTCACTCTAGTGTTTCTTATATCAAGAATGGGAATGCATAAAGGATAGATAATTAAAGGAAAATACACAAGCCTATAAAAAATTTAAAATAGTCTTTGAAAAGGCGAAAATTTAAAACTATAAAAGTGTGACACCAGGTGGATTCGAACCCCCTACTTTAAAAAGAAGGTATCCACGATATGAAAGTCAGCGCATATATCAAATGAGCTATTCTGACTATAAATTTGAACGGTATAAATTTGAAGCAGATTGTCAAAATCAAGTTTACTTATTTTTTGTAGGTTTTTTGTGAATTTCGACCCTAGGGCAGGGGTGCCCCTAAAAAAATCCTATCTTAAATTATTCCTTACATCCCAACCTATCAAAATATCACAATTTTATTTAGGGGCAGGCCTGCCCTGAAGGACTTCTAGGCCAAAATTCATGCAAAAATCAACTCTTTAACGGACAAATTGGTGTTTCGGCCAACTTTGGAGGTTTATTGTATAGTTGTAAATAATAAATTTTTGTTGTAAAATACAAATTTGGAAAATTTAGACATATATACGGTAGAAAACAACAAATAAAGATTGATTTTTAAATGTCACTTTTTCCGGGAAATTGTTCTCTCCTATAGGTCAATTCTTTTGTAATAGTGAATACATCATTTCCCTGTCCTAAATTTACCCAAACACATATAGCAGCAAATTATTTTCATTTTAAATCATCCGAAATCTAAATGAGGCTTTGTAATTGTACAATTATATTTCTAAAAGTATTACTGTTTTAAAAGATAAAAATCTTATTTAGTTAAACTTACAATACTTGTACTTTATTTTTCCTTTTTTAAATGTTTTATGCTGAACAACAGGATAAACTTCTGTTACGTTCAGATTGGCCACTGACACTTAAAGAATTAGAATTGAAAATGGCCATTTCCTGAAAAGTGTCTTGATTGTTTAAATTATTTAAGAGTGATACGTGTACGCTTTATATAAAAGTCTTCAACTATAATTTGTTTTAAGGGGACATATCCCCTTACAATGTTTATGTAAACATAAAAAAATGGTTGAAGTATTGATCTAAAATCAATAAAGGAACATTTAACATCAACATTGCGGTTGAGTGGTTACAATACTGGATTGTCCATAAATGTTTTAATTATGCAAACCAATAGCATATGAATTTTTATTGATTTAATAATTTATTATTATTTTTGTATCGCCACAATGCCTGCTCTAACAGGTTTTAATGATGAGACGATTAAGTGGGGGAGATATAGAGGAAAAGGAAAGACAAGAAAATATTTTGAGTAATGCTGCATGTAACAGAAAAGTCTAGTATTCGCACGACATTTGATAGCATAATTGTTTGTTTTCGCTAAGTATAAAATTTTTAAGAAAAAAAATTAAATGTTGTTATAGGCATCTTTTCTTAGGTCATTAAAATTCAACAGCCGGAGAATTTCACATATGGAACATCACCACCTTTTTCGAAACACCCTCTGTGTCTTTTAAAGAACTAATGGTCAAGTAAAAAGCTATCTTTCAGAGAGAAAGAAAGAAAAGTGGTGAAAATTATGGCCAAAGACTTGAGATGTTAAATAAAAAATGTTGATAAAAATAAAAATGTTGATATTCTTAAAGTGTAGGAAAATTCTGAAAATTGACTTAAATACGAATTGTTAGTATTGCGAAAATACTTCATATCTAACTTGTCCGAACAAATATCTAATTTGTTCGAACGAATATATTTTTTATCTGGCCCTCCAGCGACGCTGTAAGAAATAAAGCAAAAATAAATCTTTTTAAAAATTAACATGGAATTCAAATTTCAAACAGTATTTTTCCGAAGATATGTGAAGTGTTTAATACTTTAACGTACGATACTCAGAAAGAAAAAAGAATGACTTATCAATACCCTTTCTGACAGATACATGTAGGTTGATGGTGAAAATTTAATTTCGTTAGAAATTACGGAATTAAAAAAAAGTGATTCAGTGCATGTATTGTTCAAAAACAAATATGGAAATTGAAAAGAGAAGAAAACAATTGGATATCTCAGAAATTCAGAATTGAAATTAAAAAATAATTCTCAAATTTCAAATCGTAGGTTCAAGAAAAAAGAGGTTACGCCATTTTCTGTCCTCAATTTTAGGTATCTTGGATACAGTGAGAACATTTATGTAATAGATAATAAAATTAGAGCAAGAGTAAAAAAAAATGAAAAGGAATCCCCCATGAGTGGCTGATCATAAAGACAGATATTGAATACAGCCAATCCATGATTCATCATAAGAGGTTTTATGTTTCTTTGAACAATGTACAAGTTGAATACACCTATTCTTACATTTAACCAAGAGTGCTGGACTCGATGGGGTATACTGAATTGAAGTAGAATTGAATTTATAAAACTTTTCTTTTTCACTACAATAACTTAATAAAGATTACATAAAGAATACGTTTAATCTTTCTACTTTAAAACCTCTTAGAAGGATCTTTCCATCTCACTTGATTCCTATGAGAATTTTTTTCCCTTGGGTTTCTTATTGTCGTAAAATTTAAAGTCTTACCCATAAATGTACAAGATAAAAAGTCTAAATTTTTGAAACAACCATGTAAACTGATCAACTTGCAGACTAGAAAATTTCTAGAAAAAATAGACGTTTTATTACGTTTATGTTAAATGCTCTTCAATGCCTTATAATGAATTCCCTTGATTAAGTTGAAGTATAACTATTTATACAATTGTTCAATTTATAAGATTAAATGCGACATTGCAAAAAGAAATGTAAAAGAATAGCAATATTTCTTTTCAATTTTTGAGGATTTTGATTTATTTATTCAATTGCTTTCCTCAGCAGCATTATTTATGTTATTTTAATAATATTAATAAATTATGTTATTTATGTTTTGTTTTATATATTTTATATTATTAAAAATGATCTTGATTGCTTATGTTTCAAATATTATAATAGTTTTCAGATACGTACATATGTTGGTATTCTTTCATTTAGAGTAAATACAGGTGAGTAATATTATGTTTGTTATTTTTCTATGGAATGGGATATCAACAGCACCACTTTTTAAAAACAAATTCTTAAATGCGCAAGAATTATATCTTTAAAAAGTATATTTATTCATTTGAAAACTGTTATTTATATCTTTATACGAACTTTTATATCTGAAATTCATTGCTTATATTTGTATTTCATCTATTCATTTATTTCACTCAAATATGTAGCAGTTGACAAAGTTTCAAGTTTTTATTCCCTCATTTAAAATTAAAGTAGTGCTACGTATATAAGATTGCCACATAGCTGCAAAATTGCTCGAAATTGATTGTGGTTAACGGGAATTTCAACAAAAATTTCTCTCAAAGAAATCTGAAAGAAAAATCACATTTCAAATACTTTTATCTTGAAAATGGGTTTACTCTAAATGTATTAAAGTAATGTATCAAAGGAAAAGGTATGGTAAAGACCAAATTTGGCCCCTTATTTCATGTAGAAATAAGAACAGTTTAAATTGTGATAGTTTAGAGACCAAGTTTTTCCACAAACTGTTGGAATTTCTATAGGCACTAACTGTGCTCCTTTACTAGCTGACATGTTTTTATATTCCTATGAAGCAGAATTTATTCAAAAACTTCTACAAGAGAAGAGTAAAACACCAGCTGTGTCCTTAATCGACATTCAGATATATCGATGATGTTTTACCAATATGACAATAGTTATTTTCATTCGTATGTCGACTAGATAAATCCCAGGGAACTTGAAATAAAAGACACCACAGAGTCTGCCGCATCTGTTTCATATTTAGATATTTTACTGACTATAGACGATAAAGGCTTATTAACAGCTAAATTATATGACAAATGAGATGACGTTAGCTTTTACATCGTCAACTTTCCATATTTATGTATCAATATTCCACCATCACCTGATTGTGGTGTTTATGTCTACCATCTTATTCGCTACTCAAGAGCTTGCTTTGAATAAGATCAATTTTTAAAGCGAGGCAGGCTACTCACTGATAAGTTGATGTTACAGGGATTTCTACACCCTCGTTTTAAAGGCAGAGATTTTTTACCGGGTGGTAAATTTCAGGTGAGGGAGGGGCTTATTTTGTACAGGTGTGAATGCCTTGGGGGCTAGCAGTCTACCTGTGGTCGTTTGTCTCAGGTAATATCTATACACAGGAAGTGATTAAATACACAGTAGAGTACTCAAGAACTCAAACTTGACCTGTGTTGGGATTTTGAGATGATTTTAAATTAGAAATAAAAAGTTGTAAATAAAGTTTAATTTCAATAATTTTTTTTTATTAATTTGTAATGGAATGTGTTTCAAAGCATCCCGACCCATTAAAAAATATTATTATTCAAAGTATTTGTTGAGCTTTGAAAAAAAGCTATACCAAATTTTGATATATAATATTATAAAGAATATCATAATTATTTAAAATACTAAAGGTTTGTATGTATATATATTATCAAGCTAAAAATTCCATTGTAATACAGGTTCTCTATTGTTTATACCATGTGTGGTAAATATCAAAGGACCAGAAGTTAATTTGAAGGTCACCACGAGTGCCAAACAAGGTGTACAGGGTAGACACAGGGATTAACTATAGTAAGTAAATGTCAATCAAGTTTCAGTACCCAATGATGTACCTTTATGCACTTGATTGACAGGGGTACACAGAAAAGGTATTTTTGAAGGCGGTGCTTAAAATCTTTGCCTTTAAGTCAGCATTTTGTAAATTTTATGGCTGTTATAATTACCTTGTTAGCAAAAATAACCTATCTTGGGTCGTACTTTGTCTGACTTGTTTTATACCAACTGTTAGGCCTTTGTTTTTGTACTGAATTGACTATGGATAGTTTCGTCTACCTGATCAGTACAAAGGGTTCCCTGCAGGTGTGACTGGTCAACAGGGGATGCTTACTCCTCCCAGGCACCTGATCCCATCTCTGGTATATCCAGGGATCCCTATTTTATGCCCTCTTCACAAAATGGTATTGTTTATGAATTTTTGAGATAGATCACTGTTCTTCACCTTTTACACTTAAGAACTTTACATCTTGCTTGTTTTAAACCCAGCCCTAATATTGATGCAAAGATTACAGAGAAGCCAAAAGAAGGTACCAAAGAAGGAAATATTTTCCTCAATTCTGACGGAATATCGTCAAATTTGAGATACTTTTTAACTTTAGGAAACATAGAGCACAAACTTGCTTACCTGATACTTTTAAAAACAAGATGCATCTGATACGAATGCATGATTTGCATAAAAATGAGGATATTCAGAAATTGATATTTTTTTTATATCTTCCTGCGACTTCTGTGAACCCCATAACTTAATTCAATACTAATCCTGTAAGGGGGATAACAACAAGTATATAATGATGAACTATTGCATTGTTCTTAGAGAAACCACAAACCATGGGCAAAATAGGGTATTTTTCTTTTTCAAAACTTGTTTATGATGTTTTTGATATATATAATTATATTACTTTAATGAAAAATGAGGCATTTTAAATGTCTTTACTGATAAATAACAACGTTTACTGAAGCGTAACCATTTCATAGAAAAAAAAAATCTGTCCATACTTTTTTGGTGGAATAAATTTCTATTTTTTCTTTGTGGTTGTGTTCTTTATGTCTGTACTAATTAAAACCAGGAAAAAAAGTTACACAGCATGCGGCGTTTGACCCTAGAAGAGCGTGCTAAGGCAGTCAGTATGGTGTCTGCAGGGGGTTCCTTTGGAGAAATTTGTGAAAAATTAAAAAAATAAAAGATTATTCATTCCTCTAATGAAAAATTGTTGCAAATGAATCCAAAATCATAAAAATGTTTACTATAGATAGCGACGGCATTAAGTAAGCACCACAAAGTAATTTCAAGATTGTTTTACAAAATTGGGGAAACCGGAAGTTGAGTGGATTTGGAAGGGGCACCAAGGCATTGGATGACTAATAAGCAATATAGTAGTCAATCAGGGTATATTATTTGATTTTTAAGTGGGAGACTGTTTCCCGTCGCAACTCCCGGACCACCATCGGTAATCACCAACTTCGTTATTAATTTGATCATAATGTTATTCAGCAATCAATTGGTTCTTTAAGGTATGCACAATAAATACAGCATTATGGATCCTATGACCAATAATTAAGCAAAGGTTCCAAACATTCAATTTGAATTATTTTCTACTGCTTCAAACGACGATTTTTTTTCACAAAAGGTTCTTTTCAACAATTAGAATTATTAGTGTGATTATCTGAGAACTTTCCGCTCTACTTTGTCTGAATATTAATTATTAACTTCTCATTTATTGAAATATCTAATCTACGTATTATTTTGAATATTTACTTTTTGTAAGATTTAATATTCTTTCCAGAATTGTTAATGTGCCTGCTTTCATATTTTAAAGTACATTTAAAAAAGGTCATAAATATATATCCCGAAGAGGTTTGTTATTTAAAAAATTGAATAAAAAATTAAAACCTTACAGAACACAAAATAGTAATCATATACAATTACAGAATTCATAAGTCGATTTTAATTACAGGGCACTTATTTTCACTTTTATAATTTTAAAATAAAATGGAATTTCACACATTAGGATCAAGAAGAATTATTTTCTTTAGAAAAGGTTTATAAAGAATTTGGGAGCTGCTTACTGTAAAATAAAAAGTTAGAGTGCCTTATGAAGTTATAAAGATGTTTTATTTGTTTGTTTCTTTGTTTAGCGTCCCTTCGAGGAGAATTTTTCACTCACTTTGAGATTATACATCCTACCGGTAGAGGGCTGCATATTCAGACATGTACTTTGAGGGGTCTCTTTCTTGCTAGCACATACTGCGACTTTAAAAATTCATATTAATAAAGTTAACGTTTACTTTAAGTTTTAGGGAAAAATTAGTGTGAAATTGTTATGTGTGATGATTTAATTATTATTATTTTAGACCTTTACGCTGTTTGTATATACACAGTTCCTCACAGTTAAGATTTATTCCTGCTTTGAAAAACATGTAATAAACATAATAAAGAGAGACCTTTCTATTCAGGCTCTTTAATAGGTTGACGTTGTAGAGTATTGCGGTTAGGTATTTAAATTTTTAACACTAGTGAGTCAAGCTATTTCATTTTTTTTCTTCCATTTTATAAGGTTTCTATCTTTATGACCTATATAAATCAATCATAATTATCTTGTCACCAAGGAAGACTAATAAAAATCATTATGAAGTAACACACGTTTATAACGAGGTGCCAGGGACGCAATATTTTGCTTCGTTATAAGCATAATTTGTGAATGTTAAGCATCAATTCATAAGCGTGTTCACTAAAAGCGTGTTTTACTATATCGTGTATGGGGTACTGAAATTACAAATCGAGGGAGGGACGCGCGGGTTTTCAGTACAATGTTTTTCCTAGCCCGCTTATTTTGACCCAGGGGTAAAAATTCACAAATACGCACGAGTATATAATCAATGATTTTTTTTCTAGCATATAGTCCAGCGTAAGACGGGAGAGTGAGATTTTTCTGTCTTCACAACTTTTAAAAAGTAAACAAATATCGTCTGTAGTCAAAAGTACATAATAATTCAATAAGGGTGCAAATACAAAACCTGTAAAAGAATTTTACCTAGTTTTATTCAAAACACTGTTTTGTGGTCACTTCTGAGTAGCACAGTACATGTAGGTCGCAGAAGGAGAAATGAATTGGAAATTGTTGACGGAAATTTTATTTACTCTTGTTGACGTCATTAGAAACTATTTCAAAGATTGAAATTTAATTTCCAAGTTTACATTTCTGTATAAACCATCCTGCGTATAATTTCTTTGTATGTGTTTTAGGTTTAAAATCTGATTATATATAAGAAATATATTTTTAAATTGTTAAGACGGAAATCGAAAAGGGGTAACCATTGAAGCTTGTTTTCTAAACGGAATATAAGTTGATCCAATTTTTGTCACAAAGAAATAATTCTGCATTTAAATGGTTTTAAATGATAAGAATAAAATATAACGAAGATTGGAAAACTACGAGTTCATAAAGATTTGATTTCTATTTTTTTTTTTTTTATTACAACAGTGTGATGATTGATTGATCAATAGCCTTAATGAGACTTCTTCAGTGAGTAAGAAGGAACACAAGATGTATGTCATAGAATTTCCTTGGTACTTTCCATATAGATATATCATTAATTTTACCTATGGTATCTAATTACAGTGAAATATATTCATGCTTGTTTTTGCAAAATAGTGTTACATAACTATTGAAAATTCTTAATGTTATTCGCCTAAACAGAAATCATAATTTTTTTTTCTAAGAAAAAGCTAAATAACAGATCAAGGCATTATTACAATTTTGTTTTTTTATTTTTTGTTTATATTTACCTTTGTAAATTGTTGGTTTTGGATGTTTTCTTTTTCAGTGTAAATTAAATTATTTTTTTATTGTGATTTGAATGATTTGTTTTGTTGCAATTATAGTGATTAGAGAAATTAGCAAAGTGTATTTTTGGTTTTCATGTTATAAAAAAGCATTAAAAGAAGGTATTAAATTATCATAGAGCTTAAATTACAATATGCAGTCAACTACTGAAACATGAATATTAAAAAAATCATTTGAAAAAAAAGATAATCTTTGTTTAGAACTGATATGAAAAACTTACCTAATGCCTTTTTTATACAAACACTAAAAATTATATACACAACCAGCGTCGTTTTGGACTCGGCCATGATATTTCTGGATAGAAAAATAACCTATTTGCTCTTAATAAAACAGCCAAATAGATCTGTATAAAGTGATTTTGCTTGTCATTCAAACATACCGATAGCATACACGACAAAGGCAAAAACAGAGGCTGGTAAGCAATGCTGAATTCAGAAAGAGGGGCGGGACATTAAGTCTACCATGACTTGTTATGTAAAGAAATATAAAATGTATAGATTATATCTTCAGCATACAGTCAACAAATAATTCAAACTGTTTGCAAAAGTGCGTAAAATGTTTTATTATGAGTTGCAATGTGCTGTGTTACTTATTTGTCTTTGTATTTCATCAGACAATGTTTAGAATATGCAAATTGATATTTAACACTTGTTGTCAGTGCATTATATCCTAGTAGTATACAAATGGACGTCTTATAAGCTATAAATGCTAACAACATCCATATGAATATCTGAAGATCATCTAATGATTAATTACTATAATAAAACACCTGTTCTATCAGGTTACTATCATCACTCTCAACAGGTTAAAATTAAACACACTAAGCATTTAAATCAAGAAAATAAAAACTAGATTTATCAACTTATTTTTACTTAACTTTGGTATTATAACTGACATTTAATTTCTTGATTTCGGGTTTAATGAGGGAATGCATTTAAAGTTAATACTTCATCTAAAGCCGATAAGGGAAAGAAATTCGAGTTATAAAGAAATTTACGATGAATAAAAAAAGATAATAGACATTGATCCTAAATAGAGTATTCTTCAGTGAACTGACGATTGATTTGTTCACAAAGAACGTATAACCACACGCTAAATTTCTAAATCAAATACCAATCTGTATGCAAACACCACAGAATTTTAAATAACACGGTTCAGTATTTATTTCTTTAAAAAATGACTTCACTAATTTAAAATCTATGAAATTCATTTCTGAAAAAAAAAGTTATATTATTTTTTAAATCTAGTTTCGTATTTTGAATTTGAGAAATTGGTTTGTTTGTCTCGGATGTAGCCAAACTATAGAGCGGTTTACTAACGATCAAATCCCATTTTCTATTCTTTGCAGTAATGAATTTTGTTTATTACAAATTTAGTAAGCTAAGTCTGTATAAAAAAGACAGTTTAACGTTCTTTCTTTACATTATTCATTTGATCTGCTTTGAAGATCATACTAACATACACAGATAAACTACATGGATTATGTAAACTTCTGTAACTTACTTATTATATGAAAATGGTTAAATCTTATGAGTAACGGAAAAAGAACTGCATGGTACTATTGAAAGTCTACAGTTAAGACAAGTTTAACAACATTAATATAGGGCATAATAGTAGTAATTATAAATTTGTTTACTATAGGATCAACATGAAGGCAAATATCTTTATGTTAGTCTAAAACCCTTGGGTTTAAATTCAGCATTTAATGTATGCTGGGAGAATTGTCGAGCAATCAGAAACTGAGATATTCTTTGAATTGCAGTCTTTCAGTCTTTCAGAATATTAATTTCTTTTCTTTAGTATCAAAATATTTTCAAATAATAGCTTTCAATTAAAAAATAATAAACTCGGTTTCTTTGTCATTCCACAAATGTAGGTTTCATTTAATTCTGTAACTTGAACATACATAACATTCATTGTGGTCTTTCAAATGTAATAAAATTACATAATGTTGAGAGTTTGGTCCCAATTCAAATATTTTGAATTTATTCTTTTATCAAAATAACGATATTTCAATTCAACATAAATGTTCCCTGGAAGAATTATTGTGAGGAAAGGAAATCCAGATATACCACAATAAAATTTAAGTTCTTAAATTCACAAACGATTCGTTGTATATATCTCAATAAGCAAAACTAGGACTAGATAATTTTTGTAATTTGTTGTCATTTTCATTGAGATTTTCTGATGAATAGTTTCTATAGTGAAACAATTTCATTATGAGATGCTCTCTGCAATGTATTCAGATAACTATGTATATGTAAAAAAAAAAATCATATTAAATGAATATGAAAAGATGCACTGATTGAATCTCAACTAAAAAGCGGTTTAATTATTATATCACCAGATCTTATAGTTCTTGGTACGAACAATTACATGAAATTTAAATCATAAGCAGTTGGCACCTCTACTTTATCTATGCAATTCAAAAGTCAACAAGTTTACGTCAGTATAGAAATAATTTCAATCGTGTCATTTTTCAAGGCAAAAGAACTCTGACATTAGTAGAATAAAACTCTGAACGCATCGGCACCCATTCAGATTTACAGACGGGTGGCGACTGACGATTTGTGCTTAGTCGATTCACATGATCAGTTCAAACATTTTTTTATTCTACATCTGACAAAAATGTATTCCTTATTAAAATATCAAAAACTATTAAAAACGATTTTTTTCTCCGTTAAACACTAATTATTCAAATCAATGTTAGATAACAAAACCATTAAGCTAGTGAAATATCGGATGCTTATTCTCTGAAGATAATTATATTTCAAACATCACTATATGTAGGTTAGTTAAATAACGGAGTAAATGCCAGGTGGCACTTCAGCTAATTCAAATTTTTAATTTATTTTGGAAATCATTTCTTCTGTATTGAAAAATAAATATATTTCAATAAATTACAATTATTATTTGAGTGTGATGGTTGACTTGACATTTTGACATGTCAAATCCTGCTCAAACCGAAACGATGGATGACTAGGAGACAGACGGGACGTCTTGATGGAAACGGAGAGCAGAAAGAGTGGTAACGAAGAAGCTTCTTTTATTGAGCTTCTCGATGATCAAGCTAGATTCGTACGTAAGAAAGAAAAAAGCTGAAATTAGATCGATACTGTAGGCGGTCTTATCTAATCAGGATCACATTTAAAAGAATTGTGTATTGCCAGATAAATAGTCAGACTGATAGATTTGAACTAAAAGTCAAAAATGAAATACACCACATGTTAAGCTGGTCACAATAGCGGAATGGATTTATGCATTAATACTACTATTTCATCATACATGTCTTCCGTTAAAGCAGAAATATTCTATTCTTTGGGGATTAAAAGTCGTTTATTTCTATTGTAAAGTTTAGCATTGAAATTCAATCCCTAAAGAAAGTTTATAATGGCATGCCAAGACAAATCCGGAAAGCTCATCTGGGACAATAAAGTACATGTTTATTGTAAGATTGGGAACAAACAACCATCGTTGGTTTAGTAAAGAAAATCCGTTGTGTTTTGGAAGTTAAATAAAAGTAATTTATATTTAAACTATCTATCTATCTATCTATCTATCTATCTATCTATCTATCTATATATATATATATATATATATATATATATATATATATATATATATATATATATATATATATATATATATATATATATATATATATATATATATATATTACTTTGAAATTCATGTGTTAGTTTAAGAAATAATCTTATTGTACTCGAAGCAGTGTAATTGTAAACATAAACTTTTTTACAGTGGGTAATTTAAAGGCAAGAAATAAGATCATATTTCTCTAAACAGTGGCTTCATTGGCTTTTGTATCCATTAATTTTGGGGGAAAACGTGTATAAACATACATAACCAAAGATAACCTGAACTAATGTTACTTATAAGTGAAGGCAAAGTGTCACAGCAAATTATGAAATAGGTGAAGATAACGGAGAGTAATCGATCTAAAACAATCTAGAAAGAATACAAATCTGTAAACAGGACATAAAACAAGGACCCTTGGAGATTTCAAAGGTAGGATCAGGTGCCTAGGAGGAATAAATATTCCCTGTCGACTGATACTCCCGCTGTGAGCCCTATTATATGTATTGATGATGTAGACGGAATAAACCGTAAAATTAAGCAGAAAAAGCTTTACTACTGGTATGAAATGTTTCAGTCAAAATACGCCCCAATGATAGGTTGTATAGGTTGTATTTACTAACAAAGTCATTAAAAAGACCATAGAATTTACGAAGTGCTGACTTTAAATGAGGTGTTAAAATTCATGTAACATGAAGTTATTTATCAGTGGCATGCCTCGATTTAACAATATTGATAGTTCTCAGAACATTCTCTTGAGTTTCAATTAAAAGGAAGAAGGACACATGGTCACATGACTCTGTTTAACTACGTCAAAGTCTCCATTTATATAAGTGCAAAACGTGTAAAATTCTTGTATAAATTTTTGATAATTTGTTTTACTTTAATAACCATCCTACATTAAAAAAAAAAATATTCTTTGTAAAATTAACAAAATATGAAATAGAGTGATCCACTCCTCTGTTTCCCTGAACTGCGCATCCAACAAGTCATCTGTTAGTACAGCAAGATTATACTCGGTGAATACAGGGGCGTTATCATTATGTAAAAACAGGTCATAATCAATTTATGATGAAATATTTTGAGAAACGGGGAACACAAAAATTATTTTGCATGGCTGATGACGGAAATCTTATATGTAGGTATATCTTATTTTGCTTATTTAGCTTACGTGTGACGTCATAGTTGGTTTTTCGCGTACTCGAAATATCAATGTCACGCTTACGTCTTCATTAACGATGTCCTGTGCAATATTGAGGTCATCTTCAATGATAGAATTTTTTGCAAATTAAGTTTTTTGTTGTTTAAGTTGTTTTAAAAAGTACGTAATTTTCCCTTTCCAGATATAGTTTGATAGAAGAAATTTGCTTTTTCGAATTTTAAAGCCTATTCATACTCTGAAATATTTTAAAGTTACATGTCCATTCACATATTTTTATTTATGCTTAAAAAATCCCATTATGGACAAAGTAATGGGTCCGGAAACATGGAGAATTAAAACTCCATTTAGATACTGTAGGGTATAGTAATTGTCAATCAATATTTCTAAAATAAGGTAAGAAACCTAATGATATAACTGCTTTAAGATATGTGGGACATACTTAATTAGAAATATACAAAATATTTATTTCGGGATCACTGGGATGTATCGAGTTGAAATATATGAATGGGAATAACTATGATTTGTTCATTTATAAAACGTCGTCGATACATCTGATTGTCAAGCTACAACAAGTTTACACCATTTGAATAAATTCTGCTAGAAATATATAAACAGATCGGTTAATAAAGAAGCACAATTAGTGCCTATCGAAATTCCAACGAAATTATTAAATTCTAACACTAACACTACATCCTTAAATATAAGTTTGACCAAGTTTGAAAGATTTATAGTTTCTTGTTGAAAGATCTGCTCCAAAAGCTTTACCAATTTCAATCACATGTACTATCTAGGTCAGATCATCCAGGTACGGTAGGTCAGATGCTACATCCGAATTAAGTCTAGTAGTATGCATCACTACATGCATCATCCATGCAAGTTAATGTACTATAGTGTTCATAGATACCTTTTAACTTGTTAAACTGATATGTATATCAATCATGTATCATGTATTTATATTTCTATTGGAAGGTTTAAACGAAAACACGCTTAACTATTTCACTGATATTCTTCAAAACCCTGTTTTCCGAAAATTAATAAATGATATTTTGCATCTTCGCTAATCAAGGCATTTCTATTCTTCCCCTTCAGCGGATCATTGCTTTATCATCCAGACAAAGTTTAGTGGCGTAATAAATATTGTGAAGTTCTTCCTTTAAGACAACAAAACTCATCCATAAATGAAACGTTTTGCACATTTCTAATCAGTAACTTCATTGTTTGGTTTATTTCCCTTAGCGTCCAACTTCAAGTCTTTCCATCTTATTATGACGATTATTAGCAAACCAAGAGAGAGATTGCTGTAAAGCGTTGTAGTTCCTGATAAAATCTGTATATCTCTAAGACAATTTTTTTGGTTGAATTTATTTTATTTTAAAATTTATTTCTTGAAGATGAACTGTCTGATAAGATTGATACGTTTGTTTTTATTTTAAAAAAAAAATCTTGAAAGTTTAACTACATTTATAAAAGAATAAACAATCTGGAGATCTAAAACACATAGAAATATATGTACAAACAATGCACCATTTGTTTCAAATGTACAGCTCAGAAACAAAAACAAAAACAAAATAACCCAACTTGCTTTTGTGAACTAATTAAATGTACATTTTTGAAAATAAATTTATTGCTACTAAACAACGTCGCAAATAAAAGGATGAAAGATTTTGCAATTTAATTTAAGTTTAATTTTTTAATCAGAGTTGATAATTTACTAGTATTATTTTCTCGCTCCCGAACTTTGCACAATTTATTACCCTAGTGCAATTAAGCATGCTATAAACAAATTTTTCACATAACACTTTTTTTTAATTTGGCACCTTTCTCGCTAGAGTGCTTCCACATATCTCTTAATTTATAAGTCATTAGCATGTTTTGAACAAGGTCTTGTCTTCTTTATTGGGTCCACATGTTTTATTCAGATTTGAATCAGAACAGTATTGTGGGGACTACTGAATAAATGGTACTAACACCTTTAAGTTTCTTTTGATAAACACAATTTAAGAGAGTTTCTCAAGGGCAATGCATTTTTCTACATTAGCCGGTAAACGACCTCGAATGGAAATCAATCTAAAGCAATTCAGGGGAATTTTAGGCTGGAATATGAAGAATTTTGTAAAAGCATGCCAATGGCTAAAAACGACATGTGAAAATAGATCAGTTCAAACAACGTTCCGTGAAAACCTAGTACATAAAATGCCTAGCTGCATTTAGGCTGTTACTAGTGGAAAAGAAGAGCACTAAATATTACAACGTAATTTATCGATCATCAATATCAAATTATATTTATATAAATAAATAGCAAACTTCATCATACGTTTTGTTTGAACTTTGATTGATAGCAATATACTTATTGTGTACTCCTCCATGCACCTGATCCTACCTGTGATGTTTTTTAGAGGTCCGCTTTGCTCTCCTTCCAACTTGTATTGATTTAATGGACTTACGAGCTTGGTTTCTGTTGGCATTTTATTCCAAAATGTGCATTAGTTTATGAGTTCTATATGATTGATACTAAGTTTTTAGCAATTCTACTAAATAGTTTGCTATTTGTCAAAACTGTTATATACGTATTTTGTTGATGTTTGTATTATCAACACTCTTTGTCATTCTGCATCTCAGTAAACCTTATAGTAAGTATAAATTGAAGTAATGGAATAATGACAATTTAATTAACATCACCTACTGACACCTAAATAACATCTAATCATAGTGAATATACCAATTTTTATGATTGAAATGCTTTTTGTGTTCAATACAAAACACCGGGGTTAAACGTCATCTTTTGTTGTCCTAGATCTTTTTCTACGTATTGATGAATCGCGTAATCAAACAAATGGTTGGACTTGTACCTTGAAAACAAAACAAAATGAAACAGATTTAGCAGCTTTGAAGTTAAAATTGTAATAAATGTTCATGAATTAATTCAAAATAAATCTACATACACACTCATACACAATTATAAATTACCACATTAGACATATCAGTCTCATCATATATGTAAACGTTTGTCTCTAGAGTTAATATAACCTCTCAAGTACTTTTACACAAGGGCAAATCTTGTTTCTTACTGAGGGGGCTCTTTGTTGGCAAGAAGTCGATAGTTATTTTCTTTATAATCACTTTAATTGAATGATGGAAATTTTGAATATTACACTTGTTATACTTTCTATAACGACTGTAAAGCTGAAAGCACTTTGTGCGCAACTTCACATATCCCACAAAATCTGTCTATGTAGATCAATATCTAGTTAAACAATAACTTATGTTCTTCACTTTTGATTTTAATTTTGTAATTCTTATATCTGCATTGACCAATTCAGTGAAATAAGATTGACCATTATTTTTTCTTTGATATACGTAACTACTCCTCTTATAGAAATGCCAAAAATATCATCTGAAGAAAGGGTATATCAACCAAAATTGTTTCATCGATATGTTATTTTTTGTTTTTGTTTTGTTTTTGTTTTGTTGTTGCTCTTTTTGTAGAAAAGCAAAAATGTATGCTAGCCTTCATATCAGCAAGGTTTATTGTAAATTACAAACCTCTTGTTTGTTTACCTCTTATAGACCTTTAATGTTGTTATTGACAGTAACGTCACGCCCGCCGCTAATGACAGCGCGCCGAACACGCCCACTAGGGACACCTTCCATGAGCTGATTATGCATGATGGGGTCCCATCTATCTGTCGACAATCAGACAACACATCGCAGTCGAATTGGCTACATTGCCCTTTGAATAAATAATAAACATAATTCATAGTATTATTTTCATTCGTTAATCATGTTAATATGGTCCAAGATGTGTTTTCATCGCATAATATAAATCCAGAATGTGATTGAGATAAAATAACTCCTTCTATAATTATAATTGCAAATGTAACTGTCTAGATGTACAAGCAAACGACCCATTAGCCGTAAATGACACAGGTTAATGTATCAGGTTTCATGTCTCAGATTTCCTTTTATTGTCCTCTCTTTAAATCACCTTAAACATGCAAAATGGATATACTGTATACAGAGTTATGTTTTCCCCTTCATACTTATAATCAGATTTGCCCCGCTTTGAATGGGAAAGGAAAATGCCGTTTTCTTTGAATTCGCCCCGTTTAAAATTCGCCGACTTGCGAGGGCTAAAGAGCCGAAAATAAAACGGGGCAAAATTTCTCTGTATACAGTATATTTCCTCAAACAACCTTTATTCTGTTAAGATAACTAGAAAAGTTCTAATTTCTATGCATTGGAAAATAAAGGGAAAACACTTAATTAATCAAAAGTTTATATTTTATCAAAATATAAATATAAATTTAGAATCCAAATTCTTATTTGAACCATTGCAAAATGTTATTTTATTTATGAGATTAAAATTTTAAAATCTATTTAAGCAAAATATTTGCGTTACTAGTATTGAAATACCAAGAGAAGTACTAGTAACCCATGCGACATCACTGGCCAAGTATCGCAACGGATACTTGGCGAGCGATGAAACGCAGGAGTAACTACCCCTGTAAATATGCAATTAATACGAGTATTTACTGTTTAATGCATATTTATATGAAATGAACAGTGTGGCTACTTCTGCAGTTTGGATGCTCTCTATCAAAATAATGACACAATAAGCTGCAAATAACGGAACCACTGTTTAAACAGTCTGCACCAACCTTGTTCCTCTGTAGAGATTAGAAGATACACTCTCCCTGATGCTTGGCGACCGCCGATTGAATTTGCCACACAGCGAAAATACCCTGTATCTGCTGACGTCACACTGCGTATGATTAAAGCTGGCGAACTTGTTGTAGGTGTATTGTATTTGACTGAATTACTTGTATCCACTGCAGTGGTTGTGCCATTGCTTTGTTCATATTGCCACTGAATTGAATTCAAGGCTTCTCCGTAAAATGTACATATCAATGTAACAGTTGAACCTTTTGTTGATGTCACAGGTGAACCGGGTACAACCCAAAAGGATACAGATGTAAAGCCTGAGACATAAATATTGATGTTTTATACAGATATAAAAAAAATTATGTACAACAAAACTTTTCAACGGTTTAAAATAGACATAGCTAGGAGCCGACCGAATGCTAATTAAATTGCAGGTCGGTTAACTGCTTAACTCGCTAGTCATCTATATAGTTATATGTATGGGAATATATTTTTTCATTCGTTTGTTCATTTAAATTTCCCTCAATTTCTTTTGATTAAAAATGCTACCTGAAAATTGATGTTCAAAACAAAAAGATTTACCTGTATATCATACTTAATTGCTACTAAAAATTTATTTAAATGTTATGACGTACTGTTAGTTGTATCTAAGTATGCCATTGTAGTGCTCTGTCCTGTTCCGACGGAATTTACTGCCAGACATCGATAGTTTCCGACATCTGAGATTTGTACGTCGTGTATTGTTAACGATGGTGTGGTAGGGTTGGATCCAATATACTTTGTTGTGTTTGCTATATCCACATTCGTTGTGACTCCAGACCTCTGATATTGCCAAAACACTGACGACACATTGCCACTAACCGAACAGGTGATTGTTGCAGAAGAACCGACCGACACAGTCAAGCTTTGTCCAATAATTACGGTCGGTAAACCTGTCGAGAAAAAAACTACCAAGTGAACCTCTACTTATTTTTCTGTTTCAATTTACACTGCACATTTATAACTTTTGCAGTAAAATTAGTTACCTTTTTCATCTCTTAACGAAGCCGAGTATTTCTACCTTAGAGATTTTGATAAATGTTCTTGAATTCATTTTTACTATTATATTTATTGTTTTAAGATTAAAAAATCGAAAATTTACCGTCCCGATTTCTTCAATCTCAAAAGTTGTCAAATTTTACTATTGGACCCTATGGGAATTTGTTGGAAAAGTGCCAAATTATCACATTTTCCATATTATTTTGTATTTCTGCCTTAGAGATTTCTTTTTTCAGCCAAGGATTGAAAGTTATTGTAAAAAGCAACCAAATTGTGAAATTTCAAATAAGTTTACCTTCTAGGTTGGTGTAGGAATTATTACAAAATTTATTTTTTTTCAATGCCCAATACCTCTAAAATTGCCATATTGCGGTATATGTATATATCGGTGCAGATGGATTATCGGCGAAGATGAATTATTTTGGTAAAAAAATTAGCAATGTTTAGATCGCTAGTATGTTTCTTTTTAGTAAAATATCCATGGACGTCTTGAATACACAATGCAAGCGAGTCATGTGTCATTCTTCAGCGTCATGCATTGCTTACAAAATCGGACAAAGTGACGTCGTTAGAGCCATTTCAGAGGTTTTTTTTCTCATTATTGTCCTAAAAGCACAATTTCAGACCCATAGGCGTTACAGATGGTGTTGATTTTGTATTAAAATCACAATATAATATTTTGGAAAGGGGTAATGCCGCACAAATGACTGCATGAAATTAAAAAGCTGCTCAAAGTCATGAGCACTTGAATTAGACTCAGTCTCGTTAAGCTAACTTTCCTAATATTTTTAAATGGCAAAATGCACGAGGCTTGTCGAGTGGCTATTGACAATGAAAAAAAAACAGAAGAATAATCGATAACTACTAGTATAAGGCGCATACATGTAGTAAAGGAACCTTGATCAATTTAATAATTTCTTCAAAGTATGTGTAATTATTACTTCGCAGATAACGGCAACCAATCAAATGCTGCACCGATCAAGTAAATCCTCCATCATTTCAGAGAAACACAGAAGAAATCACTGTGTGAGAGTAAGGAATATTATCAATGGGAAAAATTTGTACATTTTTTATTTACTGATCTACTGTTTATTGTATATAATGGAAATGTAGAAGGAACAACAATGTGTATGTACATGTTGCAAATATATTAAGAAATACACAGTCATACATCGTAATGATATACTAGTAACAGTAACATATAAAAACTTAGATAGTTAAGATATTTTGACGGAGGACAAAGTCTCAGGTTTATCCTGTTTTCACAAAGGGCAAAGTATAGTATCTTATTATTTATTAATTCTTATTTTTGCAAATATTAATAGAGCAAAGATGAATTGAGCTAATCTCAAACCTGGGACGTAGCAGTTTGGATCGGTTATGCCACTTGGACAATGGCAAAGGTAGTCTCCAAATCTGTCCTCGCAAGTACCACCATTCATACAGGGATTCGTCAGACAGTCATTAATATCTTTAAAAAAATATATAGATGTATAGGGTCAGTCTCCTGTACATAAAACAATTGTATTTTCTTAATGGATGCTTAATGTTGCATCATTGATATCTTTTTTGGAAATATTCAACAAATCACAAAATAGGTGAAAATTTCTTCTTTGTTTCAACTTACCATCAGCACATGTTCCACTGGATATAGCACCTGAAAGAGAGGTCAAGAGGTCAAATGACGTTAGATACGTGTAGTCGTTATGGGAAGATATGCTTCTCAAAACTGCCGAATTCACGCCTGATCCAACTCCGACACAAAATATAGTTACACCGATTGCTTTCAGTTGATCAGCCTCGTTAGAAATCGTGCTTTGTCCGTCTGTGACAAGAACACCTATTTTAGCAGCATCACTTCTGGCTCCTCTATAGGATTGGAAAGAGTATAATCTCGCATAGTCCAGTGCTTCTCCTATGTCAGTCCCGCCACTGCTAAAACTAATGGCGGAGACTGCATTTTGGAGTGACGTAATGGTAAGGTAAGCATTAAGTTGAAAAACTTGTTTGGCGGAGGATTCAAATGTAACTACACTAAACTGATTGGCAGTAGTTCCTATTTGAAAGTTGGAAATGACAGCATTGACAAAGGTCTTCATTTTCCCAAAATTTGTTAAGCCAATACTTCCTGATTCATCCATTAAGAAAACAATATCTCCCCTAGAAGTGCATTGACCTGCAACATATAGCGAAAATACAAGAAAAATTTACATCTATATTTTTATTTGATTTTTAGACAAATGTAAATACAATATTCGTTTCATGCTTCAAAAATGAAATAAAGCCATAGGTGTTCTTTTTGATTTCCTAATCATAATTTTCTTGTTTAGTGGTTAAAAAACATTCATTACTTGGCGTTGTTTAGCATGTAATATGAGGAACGTGGTAAAATACAAGAAACAGAACAGAACAATAAGAACACTTAATTTAAGAAGAAGAACAAAAATATACCCCTCATTAGTGTGCATCAATTATATGATGGTTTCTTCTGCTAAATTTTATTACAGATAACAGATTCCGATTCCGAACAATTAATCTTTGACCTGCCAGACGCTCTTTGGGTCACCAAATATTGGATATTTTATTTTTTAAAAATCTTGCATATCGACATAAGGCCTAATGTTTTTTTTTAAAAAAGGAACTTGAACATAGGGTAGAAATATGCATCAATGAATGAAAAAAATAACAGTGCCTGCATCATCAGTCATACTGAATTTGATTTAATGCCCCCCAACACACAATAATTTCAAGTAATACAATAAAATATCAGATGAACATAAATACATAAATGTAAACCTATGTTATACCTCCAAAATATGATTGAAAACATCCATTGATACAATCATGTACATTGGATATTTATATTCAGTGTGAAATATGCCGATCAAATTGAGTCTTTGATCTCTCGAAAAGTTTCACTGGATCCCTATGCTTCGAGTTTTCGGGATGCTGCATGTCGACACACCTATTTTGGATAATCTATATGTCAACATATTTTTTTTAAAAAAATATAACATGTATAAAGAGGACAGAATAATTTAAAAAAAAATAGTTTTGATATTTTATATTCAAAAAACTCTTATTCTTCTCCGATTGCATTTCTCTTAATATAGATTTGTTGCATTTTGTCAGATTTAAATTGCATGCCGACATAACTAAATCCTGCACGTCAACATTATCTTTCGAAGCTTCATATTGAATTTGATTCAACAACCCCCTCCCCCACCCACCTCAAAACGCACAGTAAAATAAATCAATTCTATAAAAAAAAAAAAAAAAAGAAAGCAAAATAAATAAATATAAAACCATGCTCCGCACTGTCTCCTTTTCTGACGTTACAATACCTATCATATTTATATTCACTTGTTCCAATAGTAAGGAAGATAAAATGAAATAGACATATCAATAATCAAATTCTAAATTACATAAACACAACAAAATCGAATACTTAGAATATCTGGGATAAGTGTGAATATCCACAACACAGAGTGTAATTTCATTCTTCCTGAGCTGCACCTTAAGTCTTAAAAATTGTATCTTAAAGTCTAAATCTGCGATACGACACATACATGATCATGTGATCATGAATTAACAAGACGGGGTATAAAATATATTTTATGTCTGCACACGTCCTTGAGATCTTGACAGTGATCAAACGAAAAAGTTCTTTTGACTTACAATCGATTTTCCCTGCGAGCTGGTAAAATATTGCAATTTGCAATTAAAAGTTTACTATTATTATTATTCAAAGCACGTTATCGAGCGCTTAAGTAAAGAGGTAGTTTTCTTTCCATTGTTATATATTTGTTTTCCTATACAAGACGCGTGCATGACATTTACTTTTGATGAAAAGGAAAAGTATCTGTAAATATAGTGAAAAATTCTGTAGGCTATTTTACAAAATAACATGAAAGTAATCTGAGAATATAATCTTTTTGAGGGAATCTGATCTGGAAAATAGTTTTGCTGTCACGAAGTCCACTACGAATAACGTTCGTCCAAAAGATAACGTCCGCAAACTTACTTGTTTGAAGTTCATTTTAAACAAAATCTTTTTCTATCAAAGTGTTCTCAGATACCAGCGATTTTCAATCTTTTTCTTATTCAAAAAAAAAAAAAAAAAAAAAAAAAAAAAAAAAAAAAGCCACTAGTACTGTTCTCTGAAAATGATAGACATTGGTACAAACCTTGCAAGATATTACATAAATAAATTAGAATCCAGGGATATTGCGAAAAATACTTCAAAACAGCAAAATAAATAAATAAATATATTAATAATAATAAGTAAATAAAATAAAATTTAACTTTTTTAATTCAATCCAACTGTCTTTCTCTACATGGTTTTAATTTTCTCCTAAGATCTTAGTCTCTCCTCTATAGTTTTAAGTCTCTTCTTTATAGTTGTTAGTCTCATCCCTATGCATGGTTTGAAGTCTCTCGCCTGTAATTCTTAGTCTCTCCTCTATAGAATAGAATAGAATAGAATTTATTTGCCAATCATGGTCCCACTGGGGGCATAACATAGATACAAGCATAATTTGTAACACTCAAGAGGACAAAAAAAATACATGAACATACAGCAATACAGAACATAAAAATACTAGATGTTGAGTCTAAGCAAAACAGAGTTGATGAATAATTTCAATTATCTCCCTTACACCAGGAAGCCATATATGGCATTACAATTGAGTCCCTAAACTACAAAATATTTCAAGGGACAGTGCTCTAGGAAATACATGTCTCAGAAGTGTAACTGTCTGGACAGCATTCCTCCTCATAACTTATATAGAACAGTAATTCAATAATGTATGTATCATATAAAATAGAGAAAATGTACATAATCGAGAAATTTAAACAAATTTTACCATGGTGGGTGTATAAATGTAAATAGATTACAAGATAAAGGTGCATTAATGGTTGCCAGTCTACAGAAGACATCAAGGGACGGTGCTCTAGGAAATGCATGAATTCTAGTCAATTAAAAAAAAACATGAATAAAAGGTTGCATTCCTCCTCATGTCTAATGTAGATAAGCAAAATGAGCACAATTATAATTAACAAAATGTAGCAATATACAGTAATATTGTTTAAAAATCATATACATTGTTTTGATATGAATTGACTTAGTATTCTTAAGATTGACTCATTTTCATTTGAAAATAGCCATATAAGCTTCTCATTAAAATCAAGATTAGGGAAATTGGTACATAGTTCTGAGACAGATTTTAAGAAAATTTCTCGTTCATCTTTGAATTTAGTGCATTTGAAGAGAAAATGTATTTCATCCTCCACCTCATTCAAATCACATTTATGTATGAGTCTCTTTCCTATAGTTTTAAGTGAAATATGGAGATAACGAACAGTATTCAAGCTCAAAGTTCATTAAACAATACAAATCGGGATCAGAGCAAACACGGACCTCAAAAAACAGAGATGGGATCAGATGCTATGGAGAAGTTAGCATCCCCTGCCGACCGGTCACACCCGCCGTATGCTCCTTGTCATGATCGGAAAATAACGGAAAAATCCGTCGACGATTCAGTGTGTAAATAATGGCCTAACAATTAGTATGAAAAACGTCAGTCAGCATATGACTTAATGAGAGATTGTTTTTGCTGACAAGGTCATTCTAGCGACCATAGAACTTAGGAAATTATGACTTTAAACGAGACTGTTGATATTCTTGTTTTTCAATAACTTGCCTCGTCTTAGAATTGTTCATACGTAGAGCATGCTCTTGCGTATCGAATCAAATGAGAGATATACACCCCATATGCAAGTGATAAGGGTATATTGCGGCATAAGTAAGGGAAGTTGACGATTGAAAAGTTAAAGTCATCATGTTTATCCTAAAGCTTTGTTGTTAGATTACCATCAACGTCTTTTTCTAGTAAAATATCCAAATATGAAACAGATGTGTCAGACTTTGTTGTATCTTTTATTTCAAGCTCACTGGGATATATCGTGTCGACATATGAATGGAAATAACTTATAATTGATAAGACGTCGTCGATGTATCTAAATGTCGAGTTGAAGGCCACAGCAAGAGATTTCTTTTTCTCATGTATAAGATTTTGAATAAATTATGCTTCATTTGAATACAAAAATAGGTCTGCTAACAACGGGGCGCATTTGGTACCCATGGAAATTCCAACAGATTGTTGGAAGACCTGATCTCCAAAAACCACATAGATATTGTCAATCAAGCATCTTTTAGTTTCAATTTCAGAGTACTCGTGGGTACAATCAGAATGTATTTTTAAAAACAAAATAATTTTGCAAATGACCAGCGACAAGGTAAGTAAATTTACGAGTTCCATTTTTATTGAAAAATCAGCTGTCAATGATGTCAAAAAACCTGGACTTTAATTTATCGTTGAGAATGGTTGTATACAGAGTTGAAAAGTCGTAAGTTTTTATGTTATTGATTTTGGTAAAATTTTGTGACTTCAAATTTCCAAAAGTTCCTTGGAATTTTTAAGTATCCACTTCTAATTTTACATTTTCTCAAACATATTGTTGCACAGTACTCCTGAAGTTTTTCCTTCATTGCTGTTAATATTTTAGTGAGGAGTAAAGAAAAAGGCTTGGTAGAACATTTACTGAAACCCGCTATGTATCTTTGTTTGTAAGGATTTTTATGAAGTTTCGGAATACAATATAACTATGGTAATTCGAATTCATTTTGGTTGTTGGGAATATTAAAAATAAGTCTCTCCTACAAGTATGTACTTTTTGGTCTCTCCTCTAATGATCTTAGTCTCTCTTCTATAGTTTTAAGTCTCTTCTCTCAAGTTCTTAGTCTCTTCCCTATACTCTTAAGTCTCTCCTCGATAGTTCTTAATCTCTTCTCTACAGATCTTAGCATCTCCTCTATGGTTTAGCTCTCTCCTCTATAGATCTTAGTCTTTCCGCTGTGGTTTTAGCTCTCTTCTCTATAGATCTTAGTCTCTTCTCTATGTTTTAGCTCTCTCCTCTACGGTTAAGCTCTCTCCTTTATAGAGTTTTGTCCCTCCTTTATAGTTTTAGCTCTCTCCTCTATAGATCTTTGTCTTTCATCTATGGTTTAGCTCTCTCCTCTATAGTTTTAGCTCTTTTTTCTATAGATCTTAGTTTGTCCTCTATGGTTTTAGCTCTCTCCTCTATAGATCTTAGTTTCTGCTCTATGGATTTAGCTCTCTCTTTCTCTTCTATAGATGTTAGTCTCTCCTCTATGGTTTTAGCTTTCTCCTCTATAGATCTTACTCTCCCCTCTGTGGTTTAGCTCTCTCGTCTGCAGTTGTTAGTCTCTCCTTTATAGTATTTAGTATTTCCTCTCAAATTTTTGGTCTCTCCTCTTTGTTTTTTAATCTCTCCTCTATAGTTTTTAGTCTTACCTCTATGGTTATGAGTCTCTTCTTTGTAGTTCTAAATCTCTCCTCTATAATTCTTAAGTCTCTATAGTTTTAAATCTCTCTTCTATCGTTTCAAGTCTCTTCTCTAAAGTTCTTAGTCTCTCCCCTATAATTTAAGTCTCTCCTCTGTAGTTCTTAATCTCACTTCCACAGTTTTAAGTCTCTCCTCCATAGTTCTTAATCTCTCTATAGATCTTAACCTCTTCTCTATCGTTTAGCTCTCTCCTCTATAGATTTTAGTCTCTCCTCTATGGTTTTAGCTCTCTCCTCTATAGATCTTAGTCTCTCCTCTATAGTTTTAGCTCTCTCCTCTACAGATCTTAGTTTCTGCTCTATGGATTTAACTCTCTCTCTTTCTCTTCTATAGATGTTAGTCTCTCTTCTATGGTTTTAGCTCTCTCCTCTATGGATCTTAGTCTCTCCTCTATTGTTTTAGCTCTTTTCTCTATAGGTCTTAGTCTGTCCTCTGTGGTTTTAGCTCTCTCCTCTATAGATCTTAGTCTCTGCTCTATGGATTTAGCTCTCTCTTTCTCTTCTATAGATGTTAGTCTTTCCTCTATGGTTTTAGCTCTCTCCTCTATAGATCTTAGTCTCTCCTCTATTGTTTTTGCTCTTTTCTCTATAGATCTTAGTCTGTCCTCTATGGTTTTAGCTCTCTCCTCTATAGATCTAGGTCTCTGCTCTATGGATTTAGCTCTCTCTTTCTCTTCTTTAGATGTTAGTCTCCCCTCTATGGTTTAGCTCTCTCCTCTATAGATTTTAGTCTCCCCTCTGTGGTTTAGCTTTCTCGTCTGCAGTTGTTAGTCTCTCCTTTATAATATTTAGTCTTTCCTCTCAATTTTTTTGGTCCCTCCTCTTTGTTTTAAAATCTCTTTTCTAAAGTTTTTAGTCTTTCCTCTGTGGTTTTAAGTCTCTTTTTTGTAGTTCGTAATATCTCTTCTATAATTGTTTAGTCTCTCTTTATAGTTTTAAATCTCTCTTTTATAGTTTTAAGTCTCTCCTTTATAGTTCTTACTCTTTATTGTTCCAAGTCTCTCCTCTATAGTAATCTAACAACCATGCTTTATGATAAACGTGATGACTTTAACTTTTCAATTGTCAACTTCCCTTACTTATGCAGCAATATACCTTCATCACCTGCATACGGGTTTTATATCTCTCAGTTGATTCGATACGCAAGACCATGTTCTAACTATGTACAATTTCTAAAACGAGGTAAATTATTGACAAACAAGTTGATGAAACAAGAATATCAGCAGTCTCGTTTAAAGTCATCATTTTGTAAATTCTATGGTCGATACAATGACCTTGTCAGCAAATACAATTTATCATTGAGTCAAATGCTGACTAACGTTTTTGATTATAATTGTTAGGCCATTATTCACACTGAAATGTCGACGGATTTTTCCGTTATCTCCCGATCATGACAAGGAGCACACGGAAGGTGTGACCGGTCGGCAGGGGATGCTCACTCCTCCATGGCACCTGATCCCACCTCCGATGTTTTGGAGGTCCGTGTTTGCTCTGCTCCTATTTTGTAATGTTTTATGGACTTTTGAGTTTGAATACTGTTCATTATCTCCATATATTTCATTCTTACTCTCTCTATATAGTTCTAAGACTCACTTCTATAGTTCCATGCACAGATACTTTATTATTTCTTTATTAAATATTTGAACCCATAGTATAATAATACACTGTAACACAAGGTATCTAAATCAAATTATACGTCGCCCGCGTAGTGCATTTGATAAAGTGTTTGGTGCACAGTTGCAGATTAAGTATATAGTTGATCCATTCGTCGCTGGTTCGAATCCACTGTATGACACGGAGACCGGTCCTTTTGATGAGACCGTATAAACCGAAGTCCCATGTCGCAGTAGGTGCTGGCACGAAAAAGGCCTCTCACTACTCATTTTTTTTTCTTTTCCGAATACAAGTCTAAATTTGCTTCCATCCACGGCAAGTGGTGGCGTCTCATTTTCATTATGTGAAAAATTCTCGAAGGAACATTTAACGAAAAACAAAAAACAAACAAACAAACAAACAAAAACAGGGAGTATCCTCTCCCTAGAATTGCAGTCAATTACACTTTAAGAGAAAATGCGCTGGCAAACTGTTTATTACCATTGTCTTTTACGATAATTTTTCTACACAACCATATATGGCGTGTTTGTCTTCATTTTCTTTTATCTCCGTAAACAGCGTCAAGGCTCTGTTCGCCGACTGTAAAAGTCGTCTAGCACCATGAAGTGGTAAGTACTAATCCCTAGCGAAATATGGCCTTGGATTTTGATTCGCTAAAAATCTGTTTCTATTGTTCTAAGTCTGTTATTTATATAGTCCTTTGCCCTTACCCAACTTTAAGGTCCAATGTAAAGAGTTTCGATCGTCGCAGGTGCTCCTCTCAGTCTTTCTGTACCTCTTTGTTTAAAAGTTAAGAATTACTTGAAGACTGAAGAACCTCGCCGGCTGTGTCCCACTCCGTCAAAACTGCTGAGAAGAACGTCTTGCTCCAATCTTAGGGAATTATCAATGATTAGCGTAAATTACACTTTTATTGAGTCCACTGTTACAACGCACTTTAAAAAATTACGCACTTTGAATTTTTTTTCAAAGTGCGTTAAATTTGGGACCAAGTTAATGCACTTTAAAAAAAATATTTTCAAAGCGCATTAATATCGACCATATTTACGCACTCCAAGGAACTTTTGGAACATTTGAAATCACAAAATTTTACCAAAATCAACAACATAAAAACTTACGACTTTTCAACTTTATATACAACTATTCCCCACGATAAATTAAAGTCCAGACTTTCTGACATCGTTGACAGCTGCTTTTTCAATAAAAATGGAACTCGTAAATTTACTTACCTTGTCATTGGTCATTTACAAATTTAAAAAAAAAAAGCACTCTGATTGTACACACAAGTACTCTGAAGTTGACATTAAAAAGATGCTCGGGTTTCTGATTGGCAATATCTATGTGGTTTTTGGAGACCAGGTCTCCTAACAATCTATTGGAATTCCCATGGGTACCAATTGCACCCCGTTATTGGCAGACCTGTTTTTGTATTCATATGAAGCAGAATTTGTTCAAAACCTTTAATTTTAAATGAAAAGAAGAAAACACTCGCTGTGGCCTTCAACTCGACATTTAGATATATCGACGACATATTGTCAATTAACAATGGTTATTTCCATTCTTATGTCGATATATCCCAGTGAACTTGAAATAAAAGATACCACAGAGTCTAACACATCTGTTTCATATTTGGATATTTTATTAGAAAAGACGTTGATCGTAATCTAGATGATAACAAAGTTTTATGATAAACGTTATGACTTTAACTTTTCACTCGTCAACTTTCCTTACTTTTGCAGCAATATACCTTCATCACCTGCATACGGGGTTTATATCTCTCAGTTGATTCGATACGCACGAACATGCTCTACGTATGAACAATTTCTAAAACGAGGTAGGTTATTGACAAACAAGTTGATGAAACAAGAATATCAGCAGTCTCGTTTAAAGTCATTATTTCGTAAGTTCTATGGTCGATACAAAGACCTTGTCAGCAAATACAATCTATCATTAAGTCAAATGCTGACTGACTTTTTTTCATACTATTTGTTATGCCATTATTTACACACTGAATTGTCGACGGATTTTTCCGTTATTTCCCGATCATGAAAAGGAGCACACGGCGGGTGTGACCGGTCGGCAGAGGATGCTTACTCCTCCATGGCACCTTATCCCACCTCTGAAGTTTTATAGGTCCGTGTTTTCTCTGCTCTTATTTTGTAATGTTTAATGGAAAGATAAAGAGTTGGGCTGAGGGACCATCTTTTCCTCGTTCTCGATGAGCGCGTAGATCAATTCATCAGTTTTTCGAAAGAAATATAACAAAATAATGCCGTCTATTATTAGAATTTTTGTTTTACACATATTTTTTCAAAGTGTGTTAAGTGTATCCATGGTAAAAAAATGCTGATGTACACTCTTAACGCAACAAAAAAAAAAAAAAAAAAAAAAAAAAAACACAAACAAACAAACAAACAAACAAAAACAAAACAAAAAAAAAAAAACCAACAACAAACAAAAAACAAAACAAAAACAACCAAAAAAAATAATGATAATAATAATAATAATAATAATTCAAAGTGCGTTGATTTTGTCCCAAAATTAACGCAATTTGAAAAAAAAAATATTTTCGAAGTACGTTGATTTTGTCCAAAAAAATTTCAAAAGTGTTTTAATTGCCACAGTCCACCCCTGTCGTAATCGGATGAGATATCTTTGCTTAATTAATATGTATATCATCTACTATATATAGGTTCCTCCCATAATTATTGTTGTTGTTTTTTTTAACCAGTATCATGAATGTATATATTCTCATTGTTGATCAGAGTAATTATTTTCGAGTACATGCAGCTAGACTCCTTTGGGGGAGGGGGATTCCCTATTCTTTAAATATTATCATCTCAAACGGACATCTTAATTTACAAGATGCAAACTGTAACATGTGTAATTGGGAAAAATTTTAATTAATAAATAGAAACTCAATAGACACATTTAATAAAGTTAATTTGTTCAAGTTCATTCTCAAAATCAAGTAAAATATATATCTAGAAATAAGAAAATCAAGAAATTCTAAGAATCTTTTGTTTTTCTGTAAAATCTCGGTGTTAGTCATGTATCTCAGTAAACATCACTCCACTGATTGAATTTCATGTATTTTTGACAGGTTATCGTGCCTTTACCAAATAATTTTCCGAAAAGGGGGGGGGGGGGTCAAGGCCGAGCGGATTGTCTTATTTTTAGAAAATAAGCGGACATTTGTTATGCCGCGTTTGATTTGAACATTTTTTTACTAAACCGATTTTGCAATATCTAGCGTCAAATAAAACAAAAATCTTGATTTATTTTCTATATGAGGGTGACTTATTTGACTTTATAATTCTTTCTTTAATATACACTTTTCATCATTGGACCTTTTAATAGTTCAGTAATCTTTATTTTATAGATCTCACATTATACTCTTTTTATAATGTTTATCTACCGTTCTATATTTAGTATTCATTCTATATTTAGTATTCATTCTAACAAATTCAGAAATCAAAAATCCAAATGAATGTTAATCTTAAGGATTTCAAGTATAGTCTATCAGATTTACAAAGTTCAACCTTCAAAGTCATGACCCTCTTTCGTCAGTTATTTGTACTGTTGTAATCAAACACGACATAATTCTGCGAAAGAGGTGTCTAATCGACCCTACATTCCGTTCATTGATACAATGTTTTCCATACGAAATAATTTTTAAAAAATGGAATCTGAATCTAAGCCTAATGATATTTGATTTGAAATTTACCTTCTAGAAAATAATTCTACTATGTGAGATATATTCTCTATTATTTATTTATTTATTTATTGTAGCGTTTCTTAGTCAAACCTTTAGTCACGTGAGCAAAACAAGGAAGGTAGAAAGACATTCAGCCATTTTGAACCCTTCATTTCTATTCTACAATTGAGAAAAAAAAATCTTTGTGAAATAAGACTAAAGGTAAAGTTGTTAAATGTTTTCATAATGTTAAAATATTTTACGAGTGATTGAAACTCTCTTAATTTCAATTATGAATGGAATATATATAGATCTAATCTAAGAACAGTTCGATTTGAACAGTTGTTTGCATACAACTGCGCAAGAATAGAATAATTTGATTTAGAACTATATATACACTGGACACTGAAGAGTTCTAATTCTGTGTTTCTTATGCAGTTAGAGGGATTTTACCTTAGAATAAAATTTTAGAAGAAGAGGAAACCAGAGTATTTTGATTCAAGCGTTCATAATATTTCAAAAGGCCAAGAACTGTATTTAGATGTATTTGCTCCGTTTTAATTATTCTCTATTGAGAAGTTGCTGGCTCGTTTAATACTCCCCCTCAACTTCTCTACGAAAGGCCTAATAAAAGCAGTTCAGAAATTGACTAAATGAAGAACCAAACCGGGTCCCACTTCGATCGATGTTTTAGGTATGATGCGATATCATAGACATAGTCTGGATGCACAGATGTTTTTTGGCCATAGAAATGCGAATAAAATACCAAGTCCGCTGACTTAAAACACGTTTTGTATGGTAGAACACTTACTTGCGATATCTGTGTCGCCGGATTCGTTTACTCATTCATAACTGCGTTTGAACCTCTAAAAAAGTCTAAAACTATTTCTCCGGATAACTATTTAACACTGGAACATTGAGGCCAAATTATCCGGAAATTTTTTTTTAGACTTTTTTAGAGGTCAACCGGGTTCAAACGCAGTTTTGAATGAATAAACGAATCCGGTGACACAGATATCGCAAGTAAGTGTTCTACCGTGATAAATGTTTTTTAAGTCAGCAGAATCGGTATTTTAATCGCATTTCCATTGCAAAACAACATCTGTGCATCCAAAATATGTCTATTATAATGCATCAATCCTAAAACATCGATCGAAGTGGGACCCGGTTTGGTTCTTCATTTAGTCAATTTCTGAACTGCTTTTATTAGGCCTTTCGTAGAGAAGTTGAGGGGGAGTATTAAACGAGCCAGCAACTTCTCAATAGAGAATACGTTTTAATAAGGCTAACAGGTGGGTTCGCCCTAATTAGCCTACATGTTCGCTCTGAGCAATTTTGCCTCGAGTGGTTTCGCCTGATTATACCATGTAACCAGTAATAAAAGGTGTCAAAGTTTTGCACGTTTTATGCCAGGTACCCTATATTAAACAGGTTGGGCACAGTTCCTTTTTCGGGGAAGTATTACTATAAAACGGGATTATTCCTCTTTTCAGTAATAAAAAACATTACTGCATACGGGAATTTTCGTCATAATTTTAAAATAATACCCCAAATCCGTTTATTAAATAAAAAGTGCATGAAAAATATGATGTGATGTGCTTAAACTTTATTGAACCAACCTCGCTGACAAAAAAATTCGGTCCTTTAGTTCTGCAGACAGGAGTAAGATGAGATTTAATCGTAGACATCATGAGTATTCTTCAATCGGATGTGAATTTTCCCGTGTAAGTTATATTATTTTTTGTTCAAAAACGGAAAATTTCATAGTTTGGTTTCGTGGAGGTGACATCTTTTGAACACGCATAGGAATTTAAACTCACGTGCAGCAGTAATCCACGACTTTTACTTCAATTTTCACTGTTGATAAATGATACGAAAAGTATGGAATCTTATAAGGGCATTCATGCTAAAACCATCTTTGAAAGACTATCTTTTAAAATTTAATATTAAAAATAATTATTTTCATCTGTAAAAGAAGTAGTGGTATAAAAAATTATTTTTACGATGTCTTTAAAAGAAATGATATAAAATTAAATTAGAACGAATAATTTCATGAACGAGTTAGCAAGTCCTGAACGTATTCAATCTCACAAATTTAACACAGATAAGCTTCCGTAAGAAATTTATATCGTAGAAATATTTCATCGCTCTTTTTCAGCATTTTGCAGTGATAAATATTGTAATTTTGAGCATACATACACTTAATAGACTATAAATATTTAGAGGATGTAAAAATATTCTTGCACTTAATCTTTTATTCAAAGCAAACATGAAAATAAAGGGTAAACGAGTGAAAATTGCCGTATGCAGTAATGTTTTTTATTACTGAAAAGAGGAATAATCCCGTTTTATAGTAATACTTCCCCGAAAAAGGAACTGTGCCCAACCTGTTAAACATGAAATAGATATTAGATAAGCTCAATATTTACATCTTTATCATGTTTATACAGTATAATTTTCTCACTGTCCAGAAAACATTTTGCATTACATTTAGAGGGCCCTTAACATCAATGAATCTTTGCAAAAGTTATTATTTTAATAATGCTTCATTCATATACCTTTTTTTACAGTGTGTAGTGGATATGAGTTACAATACAAGATCAAGAGGGAAGATGTATGGGGGAACTATTGAGGCAATGCCTGGACATCCAGAAACAAGGGGTGTGGTCAGTTCTCGCTCAAAACAGGAAAAGGTGTTTTCAGATCCTCAGTCTGTTTCCCCAGCTTCACCATTTTATGAGAGTTTTAAAACATTTGGACTTCAGGGTACTTTCTTTAATTCATTACAGCATTTGTTTTCCTTGTATAACCGATAAACGGTACCATTCCCCATGCCAAAAAATGTTAATTTTCCCAATTTTTACATTACTTGTGATATTGATGGAATAAGACACCCTTCACTGTTTGGTACTTAAATTCAATTGGTCAAAATGTTGTCATTGTTCAAATTGGTCAATTCACAAAACTTTTGTTTGCATTTTGCATGTTTCTTTTGCTTCAGGGTTTGACATTATGAGTACTAGACCAGTCAGACTACTTCCCATAATTTTTGCTAGCCCTGACCATAAAACCACTAGCTCTGACAATGTTAACCTGCAAATTTACTTCTTATAGCCATATTTTTGTAAAGTATGTTAAGAAACAATTGAACTGATACTTTAGGATATAATATTCTTTATTTAATTAACAGATGAACCGCCTGATTATATTAAGAATCCTGATGCTCCAAAGAAGAATGGCACATCTTGTGTTATCACTGGTAACACCCCTGGAAAGAATAAAGTCATGGCTCCAAGAAGTGAAGACATTTCAACCAGACTGCCCGAGAAAGACTTGTCGGAGAAAGATGAAACGATAGAAGATTACAAACTGACAACCAATGTCACAATAGATCTCTTAGATCAGATGATAAATGATCATGGCATCAGTACGAGTTTTGGTCAGCATGTGGATGTGAGGGTGTCGGAACCACAGTCTTTACCACAGCAACAGTTCCAAGTGGCAGAACATCAGAACCAGGATGTAGAATCACAGGCTCTTCCCATCAAAGAGCTGACCCTTTTTGATAACCAGACTTCTGTGTATCACGATCTAACTGGTCAAGAATGCAGTCCAAGTACTGGTAAATGCCAGAGCCAGGGTGTTGGTTACCAGGTTGAAGATGAAAGATTGGATGTAGATACTTCTACCTACCTCTCAGAAGCCAACAAAGCTTTGCATGATGATATTGCCATGATAAACACAGAGATTGATACATGTACTGACACAGAGTTGTCAGAGTACCTGATGGGAATTGACAATGCCACTGAGCAGGAAATGACCTGTGGGGATTTAATGTTGGAATTACCCCTGGACAGCTGTGTTCTAGAGTAAGTGCCCTCTTTAATCGGTGAAGTTTTTGAAATGTAGGCCACAATATCTTGAGAAAATATAAATGCCATATCCAAAACATGAAATAATCTTTTCTTTTACTGTCAGTGCCATTATCTATGGAACAGAAAAGGCTGTTGGTGAACTGGCAAACAATCATAAAAATGAAATCTTGAACACTGGTGTCCATGGAGTGTATACTGACCCGGTAAGATTGAAAAGCACTGACCACCTATGTGTAAATTTTGACCAGTAAATTTTCTGCTAGATCATGACCTCCCTCTAGATTTTAATTGATTGTATTGTCACAAAAACACATAAGAAGTGAAAATAGACAAATTATATCAGATAAGCTGAAATTAGAAATATGTGTATTACAGATGCATGTTTATTACCATAACAACACTTATATATTTTGAAATCACAAAATTTTTTTATGCATCTCCCTTGAATCAGTATTTTTCCACAAACCACAAAAATTTTACCCCATGAAAGTTATTGATTTTACAGTAAAATATTTTCTTTTCTGTAATGAATTTAAGAAGTTTTCAGTATAGTTAAACAGTTGCAATCTGATATGACTAAATCTAACCATCTGATGAAATTGCTACTTTTTTTTAAACAGAGATTTGAGGTTTTGAAATCAGAGTTCCAGGATCCCCCCAGTATTTACTCCACACTCCTTGGAAAGGGCACATTTGGAGTGGCCATCAAGTGCATTGTATCAGATGATTTTGTGTTTGTAAAAAAGAAGGTTAGTAGATTGCTAAAATATTCTGTTATTTATAATAAGACACTTGAATGTAAATTATAAATGTGTTACGAATATTGGTAAACATTTTTGGTAAAAATCTTTTCAAATGATCAAATAATCAAACAAGGAAGCTAGCTTGTGTATAGTTTCTATAGAAGTGTAGTTTGAAGAAGGGATAAATAGTTCCAGCACTTTTTTGTCTTGTAGGTGACACAGAAGTTCCACCCAGAGGAGGCCATATTTACTCTGAGTAACACACATCCAAATATCATCAAGTCCTATGCATTGGTACTGAGACATGGAACACCAGAAATCATAATGGAGTATGCTGGTGGGTTTTTGTGATAGCCAGTAAAAGTTTTAACAGTATTCATGTACAATAAATGTACTGTAATATAATAAGGCCATGCCATTAATTTGTAGTTGCAGAACAGAAGTCATTAATTAAAATCTATTGTTTATTGGATTGGCTGTAATTTATGCTACACACAGCTAATATTAGTGATGGGAAATCGGAAAAAAATCATAATCGATTATCGGTAATACAGGGATCGACATTAACGGTTGTCCGATTGCCCGGGACAAGTAAATTCTCATTTCGGGCAAGTGAAACTGACGACATACTTGTCCGATCGGGCAAGTCAATTTTTCTCATAGAAATGTACATATTTATTTAGTTTACATTAAGTTATAAATAAAACAAAAAAATAACACTTGATTTCCACCAGGTACCTGACTGACATTGTTTTTGCATTCGGAATTTCTCAGTAGCATTTCTTGATTATACCATTCATTTAAAAATCACGTTCGTTATTCTGTTTTCTTTCTTGGTAAACACGCTCTATGTCTAACAACTTTGTTAACTTCTTATTAGGAAATTAGATTATGTATTCACTCACAGAATATAAGTACAGTGTAACACGATGTATCGTGATCAAGAAAAAAAAATGTATGTTAAATAGCAAAATTCTATATTCTTTTAGCGCTGCTTCACAGTTATCTCTTAGGATAACGATTCACAAAAGTACCTTACCAAAAATAATTTTTAAAAATATGAATTTTATTAAAAGAAAATGGAGGGTTATTGCTACATGGCAGTGTGTGTTAACAGGTCAAATTTACCAGGACAGTGGTATACGTTTATGTACAAACTCTACACTGATTTTTTTTTTCAGGTAGCTCAATTTGCCAAATTGACAGTAGTGTATTCGGTCACATTTTTTTCTTATCATAACATTTACAGTAAAAAATAATTTTCTTCTTAAGTTCTCTCCTTATTTTGGGCAACCAAGTTTTGCATTCGGACAATTCAAAGTTTTAGATCACTTGCCCGAAGGGCAAGTCAATCTGAAAGTTAATGTCTATCCCTGTAATAATCGGCTGCACATAATCGATTAATAATCGATTATAATCAAATCTTTAACTTAAATGAAATAAATATAAAAAAGTTAAACTTATTCAGATTTAAGTTCAGATTCCCCCCCCCCCCCCCCCCCCCGAAAAAAAATCATTTAATTAATTATATTTCATATATGTTTATTCATTTTTTCCTTTATTGAAGTGGAAAAAAGGATTTCTTTACTTTAAAAAAATATATTGAATGGGAATTTATTTTACAAAAAATTCTCATTAAAAATATTGAATGGGGGAATATTACTGATATTAGTCCCACCTTGCATTACATTTATTTATTTCTTGGAATTACAAGTTTAAAAAGTAGTTATCCAGAATTTGGACCTGTATTCCTGATTTTAATAACGTTTACAGATCGTCTGTACTATTAATATTTTCCTGTGTATACGGTAATAAACCTCTTAATATTGTCCGTTTTTCTGTTATTAGTCTGATCCTATAATCAATCATGGCGGTAAATATCAACATGGCAAGGATACCTTCGATATTTTAAACATTCATCACTACTTTAAAACTCTTTGCACATGGATTTGGTAATAAAATTAAAGTATTACAATATTATTTTTTGTCAGCGATGTCGGTGACATTTATTTTGTAATCGATTAGTAGCATCGAAGAGCTCCTAACGACCGACAATCGATCGTCGGCGACAATCGGCCCATCACTAGCTAATATAGTCAGTAACCACTTAATTTATACAGCATAAACCTGTGGTGTGTCTAGAATTGAATTTTGGATTGTTATTTGCAGGTCAGTCACTGCTGAGCCTGTTGAATGAGAAGAAGACCCTCCCTGAAGTCACTATATGGTCTTTGACCTGGGAGTTCTGTAATGGCCTGTCTTATCTGGATTCGAAAAATGTTATTCACTTTGATATCAAACGTGAGTATGCTGGTGCTTAAATGTAATTTATTCATGTATTTCTCTTTATTATAACTCATGTGAGATGCTGCAAACAGATGTGTATTAACACGAGGATGGTTCTTATTTATATCTAGTTATGTATCAAAGATATGAGGAACTACTGGTATCTTTCTTTTCTGTAATATGATAATAGGATATAAAAGTTAAGGCAAAAAAAAATGAAGGTAGATAGTTTTTCAGGCACTGCTGCATCAGGTCAAATACTGCTACATTGATCAATTTTATTGATATACTTCAAAGGGAAACACAATTTTCAATTTTTTTCAAGTTGAAAAAGAAAATTGAGTTATGTCCCTTTTCATAAATGTTAATAGAAAGATGTTTTTATTAGATACACAATATATTAATTTCTTGTTAAGATGATATTTTATGAATTAACTTTTATAAAAATGCTTGGAATAACACTATTTAAAGTTAAGTACATATTATGATTATTATAGAAGTACAGAAATGTAAGAATCAGATGATATCAATTTGTTGACTTCTTGGCATCAGCATTGAATTTTAAATTTTGGCTTGAGAAAATATGGGTATAAATTTTAGTAGTTTTAGCTTTATTCTGCAGTGAACCTAAGACTTACAAAAATAAAGCTGTATACACCAATGCATGTTCAAAATTTATTTGCATTTCAGTTGGATTATAAATCTTTTTATTAAACATGTAAAAAGTATTGACTGTACATATGTTTTATTTCTTGTTTTTTTTCTTTTTTGTGGTAATGCGTGGCATTAACCCCCCCCCCCCCCCCAAAAAAAAAAAAACAAACAAACAAACAAAAAAAATGGTTAGAGTTCATAGAAAAAATTCATAAATAGAAAATACCTGTACATACCTGTATTTAGCAGTGTTGTTCATGTATACTTAACTTTTCAGCTGAGAATATTTTTGTGATGGAGGATGAAGAAGGAGGTTACCTTCTGAAGATTGGTGACTTTGGCTCGGCCAGAATGCCAGAAGGCCCCATTGAAATGACCGCCTGGACCCCCGAATACTTGGCACCAGAGATGGCTAAGCTTTTCCTCAGAAAGAACTTCCCCCCTCATGTCCTGAAAATTAAACAGACAGAGCAGGATATTGAAGCAAGTCTCCAACCCAAGACAGACATGTATCCTGCCGGTCTCGTGGTGTGCTTCATGTATGTAGGGGAGCATCTACTGCTTCAGTACATCAGGAGAGCTAAGCCAGATGTTACAGATGAGAAACAACAAAGACTGGCTGTGATTGGACATGTAAGCATATATAGCTGAATAAAAGTTTCATTAAATTTATGATTAAGCAAGGTGAATTTTATGTAAAACTTTATTGAATAATGACATTGAAGCATTTTATTGATTAACATTTATTTTGTTTATGCTGTTTACAGGTGTCCCATGAGACAGAGTTAGGTGTAAGTTTGATTCCAGAGGCCGCTGGACCAGAAATGAAGGCTGTGCTGCTGGGAATGCTGCAATATGATGTGACCAAGCGTGCCTCTGCCAAGAAAACACTGGAACTTATGACAAGTAAACAAACAGATCTAGTTCATAATTCATTAACATAATCTATAGTTATCATTACTGAATAATGGAGAGAAAAATCTGTCAGAAGTAATTATCTGTTGCTCAGCAAAAGGAATGGGGGGGGGGGGGGCAGTATGATACCATACTGAAAATGTTGAATTAAAGGACTTCTTGAAGTTATTATATAAGACATTGAAAGAAATCTGTAGAATTATCAGCAAGGTATTTAATGAATACATTTCTTCATGTAGCCCTCTCAGCCCAGAAAAACAATGAAAACAAAGTTACACTGAGTAAAGGGATAAAACCACAAGTGCTTAAAATCCCTGTCGGCTCTGAAGGGGTTAACAGTAAGGAAAAGAGGATACTACCTGTCAAATCCAAGGCAAGAAACAGAAGGTCAAGGTCAAGGAAAGAATGTGAGCCCCTGACTTCACAGGTAAATGATCTTAATTGGAGTTTGTTACTCAGCCTTTACTGGGGCAAATGATTTATTTAATTTTGAAAATAATATGAATTCACTTTAAAGAAAAGTAAGCAGTGTAAGTTGTTGCATTATAGATTGTTCTAAATGGGTTATTATTATTATGTTATAATAATAATAAAATAAAATTATATAATTATTATTGAATAAAGGAGTCCATTTTTAACAGATGCCTCAGATGTCACGGAAGGCAGAGGAAATCCTGAGTGAGAACAAGCAACTGAGAAAACGTATTGTTAGAAGTGAACTGAAGAGAAAGTTACAAACCCGTCCCACTGCAGCTGTGGCAGCAAAAGTCGTAAAAACTGGGGAGGCAAAGGAAGAAATAGATCATAGCCAAGGAGGGATCAGTGAGGGTAGTCAGGTAGGAGGCTTCAGTGAGCAGTTTGTCCCCCTGGAGCAACCCTTCCCAGAGATTCAGATCAGTGAACATCAACATCCTGTCTGTCAGGCTGAAGATGATTGGTCCATTCAGGAATCTGCTGCTCCTGGCAATATGCCAGATTTTGGATGTCTTGGGATTGATGACAATTAGAGCAATGGCGTTAGCTTGTTTGATTAGTTTAATTTTTTTTGGGGGGGGGTGTTTAATTTTAAGGGTTGAATCTCTGTAACAATTGAATGATCTTTTTTGCCTAATGTTTGTCTTTTATTATACGAATTTGTCATTGTTTTTTTTTTTTGGTTTAGTAAATGTAGAGCATTTAAATTATCAAATGTTTGCATGCTTCATCAAATTTGTTGCTCATGGTGAAATATCATATCTGTGAAATACGAGGGCCGTTCAAAAATTACGCGGACTTGTTGTACAGAAAATATATTTGACGACATAATTAAGCAAAAAGTCATAAATAATATAAAAGAATCTTTTCATATATGATCATCAAAATTTCAAATCAAAATATTGTAAATTGGTTTCAATTTCAAGTGATTTAACAGGACATCTCATGAAGTCACGGCGCAGTAAAACTTTCAACGTCACGGGCATTTTTAAAAATGGGAGCTTTCATTTTCTCAATATTTTCCCTTAGTATTTGATACTGTATAATTTGGGTTACCTTATCCACTCAGAATAAACATCCATATACCATTTCCGATTCAGGTTAAAAACTATAAAACTATTATTATGTGTTTTAGTTTGTGTTAAAACCTAAATCTCCAGATATTTCTGAAGTAAAGTTTGACGTAAGTCGATCTCAATCACATTCTTAACAGCCCAGATCAGTGTTTTGTCGATGAACTTCTTCCATTCCTCCCGGATTACCTTTTGACTAAGGTCTAACAGTCTAAAATTCTTTTTTACATTTTGTATAGATGTGTCGGATATTCCGCTGGTTTACTACATGTTTCATTAGGATTATTTTGGGTAATTATTGGCGTTTTCCCAGCATGATTAATGATGTGATAAAAGTGCGCTGCTCCGTCAAATCACGAGACGTCATTTTTGCAGTTGATTCGTAGGGGTTACATCGGAGAAAAATTACAATATTTCTGTTAGTACTTCAAATATTACGCCAGAAATCTAAATACTTAATAATAAAACAATAAAAAGAAATTTTAGAGAAAATTGATGAATAATATCGTGAAATATAGAAAATAAATGAATAAAATTTTGGATACCGCATGTTTGTTCTTTAACATTTTTGCCGTGCACCGTATATCATCATCAGCAGTATCAAAACGGCAATAATTTTATGAGATATTAAATAAAATCAAAAAATTTTACCAAGAATTTATTTGAATCTTTAAGAAATATGTTCCTGTTAATTTTCAATTCTATATGACGTCTGTAAGAGTAAATAATAGCAGAGTCCGCGTAATTTTTGAACGGCCCTCGTACATGTTCATATTTATGTTACAATTTTAAGCAAAAAAAACTAAATCTCATTGTATATATATACATGTATATGTACTTTTAAAAAAAGCTAGTGTGTGTAGCATTGTTTGTGTTTGAAGTTACATGTGGAAAGTTCCTGAGTCATTTTATTTAATAATTATTTTTTACAAATGGAATGTATATTTTTTTTTAACCATTATTTATTATATGTAATAATATCAGTTATTGTCAGTGAGCATAAAATGTAGGTGTAAAATATTTGTGTATTGGTAGATGAAATATCAGACTCAAGTACCATTGAATATTTGTACAGATGCATGTCATTTTCTTTAGAATTTTTTTAATAAATACAGGCTTGAAAAATGTATGCTTGTGCAAGTACTATTAATTCTGTAAACTTCAGTCTGCAGCCTTTTAAAGCAATTGATTTATTGAATGTCTCTCTCATGTCCATGCCTTACTAACAAAGTTGTGTCTTATGGCAGAGGACATTTCCATGGTTTTCTGGTGATGATTTCTTCAGTGACTTTATCTCCATCATGGTAGCTAAGTCAGCAGAGCTTGCCCTGCGAACAAAAGATCATGGGTTTTTGGATGAGACCATAAAACCTGAGACCCTGTGTCAGCAGGCATTGGCATGCCTAAAGATTCCTCAGTGCTTATTGGCCCTGAGTACCAAGCAAGTCTATATAAGAAGCTCTTCACAAGATTTTGGTGATATCTTATGAGTGAAATATCTTGTTAGAACGGTCTAAAACGACAACGATCAATCATTGACTATACACTTGTAGGTAGCAGAATAAAGGATGAATATGGTCAGGACATATAGTGTTGGTCATGTATGTCTTCTGTCCTATCCTTCCATCACACTGTGTGTGTTTAGTTCAGTTTTGAAGAAACTTTTCAAGATAATATTATGAAACTTCATTTGCTGATATGTATTGATGAGAGCGATTCAACTGGCATCATTTTTTAGGTAACCTGAGTCACTCAGGTGACCTATTGCTATCTGTTTTTGTCCGTTGTTGTGCGTCGTGTGTTAACATTTGAACGTTTTCAGCTTCTTCTCTGAAACCGCTGAACCAATTTCATCCAATTTTAGCATATGGCATCTATGTGTGAAGGGGAACAAAATTTGTGAATATCATGGTCCCTGCCCCCCAGGGGCCTGAGGGGTGGGGCTAAAACCACCAAAATTAATGCAATCTTTAAAAATCTTCTTCTTTACTCCTGGACATCAAGCAGTCAAACTGTTGGCATGATTGTAATTAGCATTGAGCCCTCTACCAAAATTGTGAAATTCATGGCCCCAGGGTCAGGGGTTCTGGTGCTAGGGTGGGGCTATATAGATCATATAGTGAATGTGCATTTTTTCTTTGAAAAATCTTCTTCTGTACTCCTGGGTATTATTGAAACAAATTAAATACATAGTTATGATAAGCAAGAGTGACTCTACCAAAATTGTGAAATTAATAGCCCCTGGTGCTGGGGGGGGGGGGGAGCTACATGTATATAGATCGTATATTGAATGTGCATTATTTCTTTGAAAATCGTCTCTACTCCTGGGTATTATTGAAACAAATTGAATACATAGTTATGATAAGCAAGGGTGACTCTACCAAAATTGTGAAATTCATGGCCCCAAGGTCAGGGGTTCTGGTGCTAGGGCGGGGCTATATAGATCATATAGTGAAAGTGCATTATTTCTTTGAAAATCTTATCTACACCTGGGTATTATTGAAACAAATTGAATACATAGTTATGATAAGCAAGGGTGACTATACTAAAATTGTGAAATTCATGGCCCCAGGGTCAGGGGTTCTGGTGCTAGGGTTGGGGCTATACAGGTCATATAGTGAAAGTGCATTATTTCTTTGAAAATCTTCTTCTCTACTCCTGGGTATTATTGAAACAAATCAAATACATAGTTATGATAAGCAAGGATGACTCTACAAAAATTGTGAAATTCATAGCCCCAGGGTCAGGGGTTCTGGTGCTAGGGGGAGGGGGGGGGGACTATATAGATCATATAGTGAAAGTGCATTATTTCTTTGAAAATCTTCTTCTCTACTCCTCGGTATTATTAAAACAAATTGAATACATAGTTATGATAAGCAAGATTGACTCTACCAAAATTGTGAAATTCATGGCCCCAGGGTCAGGGGTTCTGGTGCTAGGGCGGGACTATATAGATCATATAGTGAATGTGCATTATTTCTTTGAAAATCTTCTTCTGTACTCCTGGGTATTACTGAAAGAAATCAAATACATAGTTATGATAAGCAAGGATGACTCTACAAAAATTGTGAAATTCATAGCCCCAGGGTCAGGGGTTCTGGTGCTAGGGCGGGGCTATATAGATCATATTTTGAATGTGCATTATTTCTTTGAAAATCTTCTTCTCTGCTCCTGGGTATTATTGAAACAAATTAAATACATAGTTATGATATTAGCAATTAAGGGTGACTCTTCCAAAATAGGGATTTTCATGACCCTTGGATTAGGGGTTCTGATGTTAGGGCCGGGCTCTATTTATTATATAGTGAAAATGCATTAATGCTTTAAAAATCTTCTTCTCTGCTCCTGGGTATTTTTGAAACAAACTAAGTACATTGTTATGATAAGCAATGATGCCTCTTCCAAAATTGTGAAATTCATGGCTCCAGGGACAGGGGTCCTGGTTCTAGGGTGGGGATATTATAGATCCTATAGTAAAGGTGAATTTTTTCTTTGATAATCTTCTTCTCTGCCCCTGGGTACTATTTAAACAAACCAAGTACATTGTTATGATACACAAGGATGCCTCTTCCAAAATTATGAATTTCATGGCCCCAGGGTCAAGGGTTCTAGTGAAAAGTTTGGGGGGGGGGGCTCTATTGATTATATAGTGAAAAAGCAAAATTTCTTTGAAGATATTCTTTTCTTCTTCTAGTTAAAAAGCAAAGAAGCAAAGTATATAGTTATGATGAGCAAGAGTGCTTCTTCCAGGGGGGGGGGGGGGGGGGGGGCTCTATTGATTATATAGTGAAAAAGCAAAATTTCTTTGAAGATATTCTTTTCTTCTTCTAGTTAAAAAGCAAAGAAGCAAAGTATATAGTTATGATGAGCAAGAGTGCTTCTTCCAGAGTAGTGAATTGCATGACCCCGAGTGAGATGTGCTGGTGTAAGGGTGGGGCTCTTGATAATATAGTGAAAATGCATTAATTCTATTAAATAATCCTGTCTGCTCCTTAGTGTTAAGCAGATAAACAAAGTGATTACTTATGATGAGCAAACTTCTGGTCCCAGGGTGAGAGACTCTTAGTGTTTCTCGGTGGGGAAGGGGGGGGGGGGGAGGCTCTATTGATAATATAGTGGATCTGTAGTAAAAATGCATTATTTCTTTAAAAATTTTCTCTGCAGTTGGGCATATCAGAGGCAAAAAGATTAAAAGTTTTAATAAGGAAGGGTATTTTTACCAGATTTTTTAACATCTGGACCATTTGGTCAAGTGTTCTGGTCCTGGCCAGGGCTTCTACTGAGAGGAGTTATTCCCCTTTGTCATTTACTTTTGATAATTAATCACTGTAAACAATGTACTTGAAAGGTTAATAGAATAAGAGAATTATGCAAGAATTTGTATTGTATAATACAAAAAGTACTTTCATAGTTTTAATAATCAGGTAGACTTGTAAGTAATAGATAAATAAAAATGGAACAAAAATAACTTGTCTTATTAAATGTTCATCAAAGACCAAGAGAGGCCAATGTAAGAAATTTCATCAAGAAATTAAAATAGTACAGAAGCACTGATAGGTTTTTTAATATACTGTATAGTGATAGTGATAAATGGGGAACAGATTAGAACCTAATTTATAAACTGTCAATGAATACTAGATTAATTATGTTGTTGATCCTTATCACCCTATTCTTCTTGCTTTTGGGCAACAAAGCTTCACTTTTCAGTTCATTTTATTCTCTATGGATCCTCTAAATTGTTGTATTAAACTTAGGTGACCGTTAAGGCCCTTGGGCCTCTTTTTTTTTTTACCTTTACCTCACTTACAAAAATTTTGTTTAGCCCAGTTTCAAACAATCTAAGCTATTTTTATCAAACCTTATATGCTGATACATAGATGAGATCTAATATTCAACTGCATTAACTTTTTTTATTGCTCACTGAAGCTGAAATTTCTTTAAAATATCATCTGATTACCAGCAACGTCATGATTAGTAATATAATTACAGAAGCATCCTCATATTATGTAGATTCAGGTCTGTTTAAATTATGACCTCAGAGGTAGAATGGGGCACAACAGTGAATCAAAGATGTATACAAAGGAATATATGACACAAAAAAACGCAAACATTCTACACGTTCAAATTAAGAATTGTTTCATCGTTTCTGATTCCAAATTTTGGCTCAATATTTTGCTTCGTTGAAAAGAAATCAGTTTCAGAGGATAGGTAGTCATTGAAAAAGGCAAAAAAGATAACGTCGTAGAACGTCACGGAGCAGCAGTTAACCATACAATTTTATGCTGTACTCTGAAAAACTCCAGAAAAAAACTCTGAAAATGCCGGAGGAAGTAGAAAATATATCAAAAGAGAGCCATGCATGTGTGTGTACATGGTACAAGCAGTATTTGAATGATACACTTCTCTGCTTCGACGAGGGTGATCTGATGAGAAAACGGATTACCCGTAAAAATCTTATCAAAAACATTGAAAAGTTAGAAACGTCATGCTAAGAGTTTGGCGCTTCACATATGCTGATCTTGTGAAAGCACGCTTATGCAGTGAAAAAAAATATTACATTGACAAACAAAATGATGCTACTTGAACAATTGTTAGCAAATTACATTTCAAGTGATAGAGAAACGTTTTTAATGAGTGCATTGGTATTGGGCAATACTGTGTGAAATGTATAGGGATAGTATTTTTGAGAACCTCATGTCGGTATGTTTTTGACGATACATTGTTGCAGAGTTTGCTCCGTGGTTACAAAACGTGTTGATTTTAAAATTAAATAACATGAATTCTATTAAATCACATGGAATTACGAAAGCCCATTGAGCTCATTTTCGTAGGTTAAAAAAATATTTTTCGCGTTATAACGCGAAACTTTCGCGAATAAACGCGAATTACACATATATAGTCAGGTTACTCGGGAACCTGTGATCTTGACTGACAGATAGAAAACATGAACGCAGAGGGGGACTTCTATGAATTTATAAATGACATTTCTTTAGAAGATGTAAAAAAGAATTGATGCGAGAAATGGATAGATTAGTGTTGATTTTGCATTTAATCTCAAAACCCTACTCATTAATTAAATGAATATTCCTTTAAATATTTTCTTGTTTTTCACTTGTTGAATCCAAGAAATTCTTTAGATTGATTTTTTTTTTCTCAGGAAGATCTCCACTCGTTGCTTTCTTTGAATAAATTGTCAATGTTTTCGTAAGTAATGGTATAACCAAGTGGCGCAACCTTAAAATACGATGTTGTATTTCTACAGTGAGTCTATCGGAGATGAATCATTTGATACGAATATTTGTCATCCAATTTTCACATAAGGTTACTCATGTGATGTGACACAACTGTTCCGTAAAATATACAAATTTACCTCATTGCTGTCAATTTTCTGAGATCTTTTATTTCAAATTCTATAGAGAGTGTTAAAAATGACGCCGGAAAGGGGGATCATTTTCCCGAAAGTGAAACTTTCGGGAAAATGATCCCCCTTTCCGGCGTCATTTTTAACACTCTCTATAGAATTCACTTTGGAAAAACTCGCATAGACTTTGAAAATGTTTGAACAGCGTTGAGAAAAACAAAATATGACGGCAAAAAAGAATTAGAAAGAGGAGAGACACATTCAATGGCGAGAAAACATATAATTTCAGCTTGTGATAATCCAAGTTCAAAATAGTCTTTCGTTTTTCATTGTAATGAATAAACTAGATCATTAAAAATTAAAACAAACTGGAGACTTATGCAAATAACGCGAAAGTTACGCGTCCTAACGCGAAAGTTACGCGTTTATTCGCGAAAGTTACGCGTTTATTCGCAAAAGTTTCGCGTTTATTCTTGAAAGTTTCGCGTTATAACGCAAAAGTTTCGCGTTATAACGCGAAAGTTATGCGTTCATTCGCGAAAGTTTCGCGCCATAACGAAAAAAATAATTTTTTTTTAACCTACAAAAATGAGCTCAATGGGCTTTCGTATGGAATGAAACTTCACACATTGTCACAATCAATATTTAATCCCGATTATTGTTTTATTTTTGTTCATGATTTTTACTTATTTTTCCTTTACGGGACCTCTTTATTTTGTTACCTGTAATGAACCTCAAATTTAGAAATTGCAGGCATTGGTCAGTTACGGCCTATTGTATTTGGAGTATTTAAATCGCTGCATTGGTGACCACGTAGCCGGGGTCCACGTTTTCATACTTTTTACATGCTTGACGTACAATCCAAGATGTGTAGATATATAGATAGTTTTTACAATGGTAACCATTTCTCCATGAGGGGTAAGTTAAATTTTCTTATGATTTAGTATTTTGATATTGCATTAAGATTTGTTAACTTTGTAAGAAAACGGGTTAAGTAATGTTTTTGTTACTTTTTACGTAAACAAGTTTTGCTGGGTAGAGTTACTCATGCATGTAATGTTCTGGATTTGTGCATGTACTAAGTTACGTACGCACGCAGTGTATTTTGTTTTTTTGCCGCTTATACAGTCGGTGTCGTGGGTTTAGTTGTTATAACCACTTGTGTTAAGAAATTGTGTATTCTTAACGCTGTCTACATATATAACAGTGTTTGGTTAGATTTACTGTTTGCATGGTGTGCCATTTGTGCAATGATAGTCAATGGTGACTAATTTTATTTAAGGTATACGTAACCTGTGACTTAAAAATGTTATTTAATTTAAAGGTTCCTGATATAATCCTGAAAATATCTAGTCATGTGTGTGTTGGCAATGACGTTCAACAGACCGGAGATCCACTGGGAGCCAGTTGGCGGGAGTCCGTCGTGAAACGGGGCGTGTCTGGACGTGGGTTTGAGCGAACACCAGGATGACGTGGATTGAAAGAGACTTTTAAGATATACAAATTGTAAATTATAACTGTATAAATATGTTGTAAATATTGTTCATACTGATTTTATTTATAGATTAAAAAAATGTAAATAGAAAAAAGTCTGACTGAACAGAACACGACGGCTGTCGTGACACACATCAACAAAATAAATATTTTTACATATACTCTTCAAAAAAGAAATGCATAATAGGAATGATACCCTGAAAATGTAAGATGGTTTTGTGATACAAGTTTTTTTTTATATGGATATGATTCATTCGAGTAAAATGCGTTATTTTTTAACGCATTTGTTAATTGTATAGCTATTCTACAAATCTTACAGACAAAAAGACCTAAAAATGCTAAAAAAAAATTTCCTCAATTTTCATTTTTTGGTTTTTGATGCAGATCAAAAAGTAAAATAGGAGGTGCACAATGGCATTATGTATTAAAGAATCTGTGCAAGTATCATTAAATTTTATTCAGTGGTATAGGAGGAGTTGCGGATAAGAGATGGATACCCTTCAATATTATAGAAAGAATGGCAGTGTCCATGTTTTGCTATGGGAATTAACAAAAAAATACTACAGTTAACTATAGTTTACTATAGTTAACTATAGTGATAACTTTGACACTGTGAAATATAGTGATAACTTTGACACTTTGATTTACGAAAGTGATAACTATGAAAACTTCGATTTACTATAGTGATCACTATGAAAACTTTGATTTACTATGGTGAAAACTTTGATTTACTATAGTGATAACTTTGAAAACTTTGATTTACTATAGTGATCACTTTGACACTGTAGTGATCACTTTGAAAACTTTGATTTACTATAGTGATAACTTTGACACTTTGATTTACTATACTTAAGTATAGTAAACTATAGTTAACTATAGTAAACTACAGTTAACTATAGTATTTTTTGTTAGGGGAAACCCGAAATATGTGTCCGATCAAAAAGTAAACTAGGAGGTGCACAATGGCACTATGTAACAAAGATTCTGTGAAAGTTTCATTAAATTTCATTCAGTGGTATAAGAGGAGTTGCGGATAAGAGATGGGTACCCCAAAACGTAACAGACGGACGTTCAGACGGACAGACACCCCGATCACTATATACCTTCCCACTTTTCAAGCGGGGGGTATAATAAAAGATTCTTTAATCATATATATACTGAAGGAAAAAGAAACGCAGGGAAAACTTTTGAAGTGATTTAGTTTTATATTTTCGAACGTATTTTCCAGTATTGTATTCCAACATTTAAACTCATCTTTTATCAACAAGTAAGCAGAATCTCATTTCATTTTGACCGTTAATACTTGAGTTATTGAAACTCAAATGACAGTACCCCCCAAAAGTGAAAATCGAAAATTCTCATTATCTCCTATGCCTCCCTCGCGCATTTATCACAGCCTTTATTCCCCTCTACAAGAAGTTCATAAATGCAATTATCTTTCTCATAGGGATATTATTCAACCCTTTCGACAACGCAGCACTTAGTTGGTCGAGGGTAGCTTAGACATTCTGACGCCCTTAACCCTACAGTCCAGTTAGTCCCACAGATGTTCGTCTGGAGAAAAAAGTTGGTTTGTACGGACACCAGTCGCGTGAGTTAATGTGAATGTTTGCGAGAAAGTCTTGACAAACTCTGGCAACATTGGCCGTAGGTTAACATGCTGAAAAATAATGCATAATGCGCAAACGCGCACGAATGAGTGAAACACTGACGTAAAGTTGACGAGCTCACAAACCAAAATCTCGCAATGGGTTTCTTTCAGTTTTTGGTGTGAATGTAACGATTATGATGGTCTGCTGTATTAGTAGTGGTTTCAGTGGTCGTAAGTGGCGTATATACAGATGACAGGATATGGATAGCCCGATCTGGACGTGGCGTTGTTACGCGCCAACGTCATCGTCACGGTTGAATGGAAATGTTTCCAGTTCCTTTCTTATATAACTGATGAGACGTTCTATGGTGAAAAAAATCACAACAAACTGCATAACAGCCTGTTCTTTCTTTTTCCTTTACTTAGGCAATGCAATAGCCAGACCCAATGGAACTTCCGTCAGTCACATCATGATTACAAAAAATTCAAATTGTCTTTAAATATCAAAAAAAGAAATGTGTATATCTTCAGTGCATCACGTGGTATTACAAGATGTATTGACAAACCTGACATCTACAATATGCACGTGTTTTTGGACATTTTCCCTACGTGACGTCATACAATTCACGGTTGAGTAATTCTGAACACTGATTTGAGTGCACAGTTATCAAGATACCCCTTTGACCAGTTTTTGTAAATTTCGGCCATACAGTAAAATTTTTTTCGCATATTATGTTACCCTGCGTTTCTTTTTCCTTTCAGTATATAAGAAGGAGAAAAGATTAAAAGTTTCAAGTCAATATGCTGTCAAAACGAAACGAGACATACAGAAGGTAGATACTGATATGTTCAGAAATGCTAATTTAAGCCAAGTTTCCACCTGAAATGTGATTAAAGAAAAAATAACCAAATAACAATATCAATTAGCTATATGTATATTTAAAACCAATATAACATTCTTTTACACCGCTCTTCCTTTCATTCCCTATGCACCATTTTCCCTCGGCAATACCAAATATCAAAATCACTAATAAAACAAACAGGAACCTTCTCCCCATTGCTCTTTTCTTTACAAAAAGGCGACAGTGCTGTAAAAAAAATAAAAGGAAAACAAAACTTAATAATTTAGTGAAAAGGATTAAATACTACATGTATTCATCATTAAAATTATATTTGATTTGAAGACACTTAAAAAGAAAGATTTTTTGTTACATATATAATATTTATGTGTGTTATATCATGTACAGGTGCATCAATGATTTAAAAAAAAGAGAAGAGCATGAATTTGTAATCAAGCATTCTTGATATGAAGTACTATTCGGATATGAATTTGGAGTCAATGTATGTAAATGTACATTGCTTTACTTATAATCCTACCATATTCTTTTTCAACTGACTCATTCATAACAAAAAAAAATCAAGAAATTTGTACATGTATATTGCAACATTTTGAAGTTTATTTCGTTATGATTTTACCACAAAATAGATCATAAAAAGAGGATACTCACCAAGATATGTTGATTCAAATTTTGTGCAATCTACAAATCTACATGTAACTATATAGTATTCTACATCATCGTATCAGCGAACCACTACTCATGAACCTGTTACCAATGTTATCACTTTAAAAGTTGTTTAAAATAAGATTTCCTGTTGAGGCATATCCTACAAATTTGATATATCTACATAGATCACAGATTACGTCGTTGAAGATTAAATGCATGTTCGATCTAAAAGAATATGTATTACATTTCAGTTAAACAATTTGACAATTTTAAAAACCTGTTTCCTTAATTTTTTACAATGTTATCGTTTATTATATATCATGCCCATTTTTTCTATATTTTCTCGTATTGGTGTTTAAAGAAAAATAACGTTTGTCAAAACCTTGAGAAATTTAATTTGTATTTAACTTCATTAAGTTTAAAATTTATTCAAATCAATTCTCATAGTTATAATGTTCATGCTCAACAATAGTAAACGAAGGTAATTTTCATATACCGATGAATCGATGCAGCGATATTGCAGTGACGATGATGCAATGCCAGGATAATGCAATGACGGTTGTTTGATAGAAAGATGAAGCGATAGTGAGTATTGCTTCATCGTCATCTTACCATCACTCAATCGTCATCGCATCATTGAGTCATTGCTATCGTACCATCGAATCATTGCGCTATCGCTCCATCGTGTCATCGCACTGTCGTCATCACATTGTTGCACCATTGCATCATTGTCATCACCTCATCGTCATCGCACAATCGCTTCATCGTCATCGTATTATCGCGTCATCGCACTATCGACCCAAACCTCGATGGTGCGACGATGCAATAGTGAACTATATGCATATGCCCATATCAGATTATTTTCCAAACATTTCGATGGCTTACACACAGCGAAGGGAAATCAAAGAAGTTATAACTTGTAATATCCGGACATTGTTTTATTTTCTACGACAGAAGTTCGTTAATGAAAATGGTATCGTAATGCAGCCTTCAATATCTTATTTTTTCAAATCCTGACTATATAATTAAACAATTATGGACTCTTTCAGTGGTAATAAGGTTTGTTCTGAAAAATAGAAATAACACCTGATATTTTTCTGGTGAATAACAAAATATTTTCACCACCGAGTCCATAATTGTATAATATCGTTTTTTAATTACAAAACGATGTTCTCATGGTTACTATTAATAGACATTTGATGAAACTGCTTCAAAATACTATATCGTCGTCTCAGCATATACATATAGAATGCACTGATTTTGAGTGTATGCTTTTAATTTTAATTTAGGTGAGCGGTGTGGTCATATACATTTATAGAGATAGATATTTCTTTGAAATTCGTATGCTTTCAGAGAGATTCCTTATATGTTTTTGGTGCGATTTCAATAAAGCTCTACACGCAAGTAATCTTATAAAAATGATAATGATATGCCTAGGTAACAAAAAATATATTTTTATGTGATTTTTTTTTCAAAATACGACACTTCCAATAGTCAAAGAAAACTTGGAATTCAATGTATACGACACCAAGGTACACAAAGATGTGTTTCACAACATGTTGCAAAACGACATCCTGAAAAGATTGCACAAACACATCGTTAATATCTCTTCACGAAAACATGCATAGCCTTCAAAACTGTCAAAACTAGTATTTCAGATGAAATATTTCACTGTCTCTCAATAGCATTATTACTGAACGAAATTTAAAATAATCTGGACACTTAGTCATCAGATGCATGCTGTAATTTGCACAGATAAAATATTCTATTTTATTATTATTTTGACAATATCATCTATTTTCTTTTTATTATACATTGACCTTATTTACTCTTGTAGTGTGTTTGTATTGCTTGTATTCAGGTAAACGCTGAAAGTCTTTGTTTTTTAAAGAATAATTTCACTAATACATAATAAAATCTTGTCAGTAGATCTTGTTTCAATTTTATTTATTTTTGCAAGAAAGGTATTGTATAGCACTAGTTTTCTAATTGTGAAGGAACACATGTATCTCCTGCAACATTGCGACAACAAAATTAAGTTTATGATTTTTAAAAAAAAATTTCTTGCAAAATTAAAAAGAAGAGCATAGTTTATCTGAAACTTAGATTTAGAATTGAAAGGAATAAGAGACAAATGTCACAAATTGGCCTTTCATATTTTGATTGCTTGTATTTTGTATTTTAAATTTGTTGATGACCATAAAGCAGTAAACCTAACACTTTATGAAATATGGAGATACTGAACAGTAATCAAGCTCAACAGTCAATTGAAACAATACAAATGGGGATGTGGGATCAGGAGTAAGCGTCCCCTGTCATCTGGTCACACCCGCCGTGTGCTCATTGACATGATCAGGCAAACGGAAAAATCCGTAGACAATTCAGTATTTAAATACTGACCTAGCAATTACAATAAAAAACGTCAGTCAGTATTAATTCGACTTAATGATAGATTGCTTTTGCTGACAAGGTCAATGTTTCGACCATAGAACTTGCGAAATGATAACTTTTTACGAAAATGTTGATATCCTTGTTTTATCATCTCGTTTATCAATAGCTTGCCTCGTTTTAGAAGTTGTTCGTACGCAGACCATGCTCTTGCGTATCGAATCAATTGGGCGACATAAACTCCATATACAGTCGATAAAAGTTTATTACTACATAAATAAGGAAAGTTGACGATAGAAAAGTTAAAGTCATCACATTTATCATACAGTTCTGTTGTTAGGTTACCATTAACGTCTCTTTCTAGTAAAACATCCAATAGCTCTTTCATCCGAAATATCAACATCTTACGTCTGGTAGTTAAAAAGGCGAAAGGTAAAATTGGTAAAAAAAAAAATAAGTGAAATGTTAAGTTCAATGTCACAATGCCACTTATATTTGTATTTTACAATAGGTTCTTTAGCCAATGATAACATGTGTGAAATATCATAACCTTAGATTTCACAATTTGCATATTTATGCTTATATTAGCCGGATTCATATTGTAGAGCATTATTAAGCGCTCTGTATCTATAATGCCCCAATTCACCGACACAGCTAGAATATGACTTCACTTAAATGAGATGAATGTAAAGTCAAACAGAGCTAGTTCATGACTGTGCTTATAAGTCCATGATACTTTGTTAATTATGTCAAATTTTAGATAATGCTGAAATAAGTATACATATACTAGTCATTTATTTTTATTTGAATCTCTTCACCATTTTACAATAGTATATAGAGATTACAAGAACATATAGATGATTAATACAAAGTAATAGATAGATAAGGCGTGCATGAAGAATAAAAAAACAAAATTAGTACGTTACTATAAATGTAAAGTATGGGAATTCTATACCGGGGAGCACATTTTGTTTATTTTTTTTTTATAATGAGCATAATTTTCTAAAAAACAACAACAACAACAACAAAACCAGGGTTTATTACTATTCATAATGACTGGAGGACAGGAAAAATAGACAGAAAATCTGACATCATAACAATGTTATCACAAAATGCCCACACATGAAATATAATATACAATCTATAGATCTGAGATACACACAAGGAACTAGACATTTGTTTTATGAAAAATTGCACGCTCCATTTCAAAGAAAGAAAACTGCAAGAATAAAAAGAACATTGTTCACTAAGGGCCTTTTTTTGGCCCTGTGATTTTCTGAAAAATTAAAACTGCTCAGTTTTAGTTGAAAATACATCAAATTTTATTTGGACCCTTGGTGACTGCATATCTATTGAAAATGACGTAATTTTCTCGCTAGTCCACGTATTATGAGGTCATAAATTGCGTCAGTATCCTTAAATCCTGAAAATTTATTCAAAAATGGCCAAAACTTTAAGCTCTTTTTAAATATTTGCATGGACCCCAACCTCTGATCCAAAATATTTACTTATATAATGGAAGAACTATTTCAAAAGATTATAATCAGTGTGTTACTTTTTGGATCGAGGGATGGGATCATATTTTAATTCTATGTAGGTACTCCAATACACGCTTCACATATATACTTCAAAATTCAAGAACATTGCAATTTTCCAAAGCCGGTTTTTCAATATTTTAACTCTCAGAGAAAATGGAAATGAAAGCACTAAGTCTCTGCTTGATATTGAGGTTTGAAATTTGACATTGGAAATTGGTCAGGTAATTAGTATATGGACAAGGCCATCTGATGTATAAAATGAACCCAGCTCTTTGTAAAACAGAATGCCTTCAGAATATAATCAATAAATGCACGAACTATATTTTCTATAGCGTAATAACAACATGTCAATTAATCAGAGCTTTGAAAAGATACATGGCCATGATTTTAAAATCACAACCATTTAAACGTATAGGTAGAGAAAAGCATGGAAAGTAAAAAAGACCAACCACAAAAATTTCTTGCTACACATAACGCACTTTACCTACTTTTATTCAAATTTTATCCAAATTATTGACAAATTTTTAATTTAAAAGAATGAAAAATAGTGGCAAATTGAAATAATATTCACATACATTTTAATAGAAGTAAATGTAAAAGGTGAAGATAACGAACAGTGATCAATATCATAAAACATGACAAAAACACGACCCCTGGAAGCACAAGATGTGGGACCATATGCCTAGGAGGAGTAAGCAACCCCTGTTGACCGATGACAGACAGCCTGAGACTTAGGTATACGGATCGTACTCCATAGTCATATATAGTATAAAAGCAATGCCCTGACAAATATCAAACAAGCATCAGACATGTCAAGCAAAATACGATCCAATGATCATCCTGAACTTTATTTAATAAAATTTAGTATGATAAACGACATGAAAAAGAATACCTATCTACCGACCCGGAATCTTTCAGGCTTTTCAAGAAACAAATATATTTGATAATTTTTGCATTATTTCAAGCATAGGACTAGTAGCCTAGGGATTATGTTCATTACTTAATAATGCAATTTAAAATTGATTTGGAAGGGATGACTATGTGCTCTAATTAATCTTTAAAATCTGAGCCAGAGCAAATTGCAATTTAAGAAATAAATTCCCCTATATTTTATTCAGAGGTATCAATTTTGTAACTAAGAAATACAGTTGTTAAAGAAAATGCAAATTGTTCAGACATCCCTAACCCCCCCCCCCCCCTTCCCCAAGTGATTCTTGATGATTTTCTTCCCCGTTAACTTGTACTAAAAACCGCATTCACTGTTGCTGAATTCTGTTTAATTTTACAGTACCGGTATTATCGAATGACTAGAGTACATATTAACATAAGATACATTTAATTCAAATTAAATAAACCAGTACAATGATATTCAAATAACGAGGATTTATTTTCATTTTTTCTTGAGACAACAACAACTTTTGTATCTATTACTTATTCTTACTAAACTGTCAAAATCCCTGTACGTATTGTTCTCGTTGTCCAAAACTAAATTTTGCTTAAATATGCAATATTTCTGCCGATGAGTAAACATTCAATAAATCATCAATACAAAATAACCAGGCTTTATTGCCAGACCGCAAACTAATTTATAGAACATTACAATCGCCAGTCTTCATTTGCCAGACCACCAGCTAATAAAGGCAGCTTGCAACTGATCTTCACTTCCGGCTTTCAATCTTAATATGTCATCTCCCGAGGGAAATGATAATCATCATATTCTTTTGGAATGTCTTTTGAAATATCAAATATTTCAGCGGAGTAGGGTATTATCGAACACACTTATAAAAAGCTGAAGAAAGTCAATAATAATCTCTGATTAAGATTTATTCATTTTAGAAGCATTTATGTTGACGCCATTTAGCCATGCCATATTTTCTTTTTTTTCTGAAAATATAAAGTACAGTAATCAAATGATTAGTAATTAATATAGCCATAACGACATATTTTCTGTTTTCATTGAAATTTTTGCACAAATATGAATCTAATTGCAGAACTATAGCTTTCTAGGAAAAATATTCGGACAGACATACCAGAGAAATGGCCCTCTATCTGTGGCTTGAAATGACCTTCGCCAACTGAAAACCATGTGGAATAATACCAAAAATACATTTACCTTTGAAAGGTCAATAAAGAATCAAGAGTAGGTGTAAAATACGAAGACCAAGCTTCAGGCAGGGATGTATATGATGCGAAAATAAATCGAAACTTGCGACAAAAAAAATGCTGCTGAAATAGGGGATTTTTAACAATGGGTGAATCTGGACATAAGTAGTTCTCTGGTGTGTCTGCTGGTGTATTTACTCTCCAAGAGAGTTACAGTTCTGCAGCTAATGTAAAAGCTACATAGACTTACATTAAATCCAAATCGAGTTAGTTTTTGGTTATTTCACATGAAGTCATCACATGAAGTTGAACTAAGCGGTCGGCTTTCTCGAGAAATTCTTCTGGTTCTATGAAATCATCATCTGATTTAAAAAAAAAAAATAGAATTATAGAAAAGACGGTTCAAATTTGGATAACAAACCCAAAAAATCTACAAACAAGACAAATTTGTGAAAAGGGCACACAACACGGATCCCCGGAAATCCAGAGGTCGGATCAGGTGCTTAAGAGGAGTTAGCATCCCCTTTTGTTCGGTCACACCTGGCGTGAGCCCTATGTATTGATCAGGTAATTGAATCGAAAGTACATAATGGAACGTGTTCTTTATTGTAATTTCTTTTTACACTTAAAATTGTAACAATACAGTAAGAATAAATTCTTAATAGTATACATTGTATTCGATTAGCATAAAAGGATGTGTCTCAATAAAATATTGGCTCATCTGACTTTTATTGTTCGGTCATAGTCACAAACCATTTGTATCCAAGATGGCAAAGACCACTCCCGTTCCTTCTTGACCATATCCAGTGGCTACCTCCAGAAATTCCATTCTTCCCACTCTGCCATCCTTGTCAGTGTCAAAGGACTCAAAGTTGCAGGGCAACAGAGACGTGGGCTGAATTTGTAATCATCATTATATTAAATATGTTTTAACAAAAAATCACACATCGAATCTAAAAAGTTTTAATTTTGTTTTAAAGACAGACATTTGATACAGTTTGACACTGGACATTAAATACACCCTTCAGGACGAGTTCGAATATCTGTATGAGCTATGGAATAAAAAAGACGTTATGATATGTGTCTATTTTCAAATTAAACATTTTTCTACAACCAATATAGGTTTAGCAAAGCCTTGTAAATTCTTTGCAATGATTTTTGAAAATAATTATTCCTTAGGCTTAGTACAAAATCGACTAAATGACTAAATTTTGAACAAAAATATTTCTGTTTTTTTTTTTAATTCTTAGGAAAATTTCCTGTTTGAGCGAGTGATTAATTGGTTTAAGATTCATATATATTTCGATTCGGTAACAAACATTGCATTAGCGAATGGATGTGCTATGACATGATTTAGAAAGAATGCATAAATAGTACAGAATTTCCAAAAATATGAAATACTTCATAGATTAAAAGTTTTCAAACTGTGGAAAGGCTTGAACATTCTGAGTGCCCTTTATACTGGTTATTTAATCTTTCTATCTGTGGGACTTATTTGAATGAATTCAGAAGGCAAACTTAATTCTGGTACAGACCTTCTCCCCAGCTTTCCTCTGCCATCCAACGCACCATTTCCCTTCTGTCACCAAGATTGAGAGACTCAATATAGTAAGAAATACAGCAGTCTTCATTTTGGAGAATAATGCGAGCGCAACTGTTATTGAATAACAATCCATTAGTATTTTTATTTCCGACGACTGTGTATTGATGGCAAAAATAAAGTATCTTACTACTCGTATGTTTAAGAACTGCAGTGTCAAAAATTACATTAAAAATCGCTGATATCTATTAGAAAGGACCTCTCATTTTGTTCAAAGTGTTACTTGACAATGTAAGAGGCTTTTAGAGAGAAAAGTAAAATTAAATAAACTTACTTGGTCTTGAAAAATCTGTACGTTAACTGCAGTTCAACTGTTTTTTAAATGCTTTAAAAAAATTGTAAGAACCAATCACATTTTAGAGGCATGTCAAAATATAGTGCAAAATATCTGTTACAAAGTAGGAAACATAAAATAAGCATCGTTAATATCTCTTCAAGAGCACATGCATAGCATTTGGAACTGTCAAAACTGGGAACAGGACGTAAATTCAGATGAAAAATTAAACTATCTGATTCAAGTGCTACATTATTGAGAGGAGCTTAAGTTCCTGGACACAGTCATTAGAAGAGTGCTGAAAACAAACAATACTGATAATATTTTACATGTACATGTATCATTGAATACTCAGTATTTCCAATAATATAATCTTTGCGCAAAATTCCTTTTCTGTTTATATATAATACTAAAACAAATAGCTCGAAAGTTCGACAATTGCAATGCTTCAGTCACAGTTACAAGAACTGAAAGTAAATAATGCATTCGAAAAAGTAAGTGTAGAAATGCAGGTAAATATAAGGGAACAAGGTTAGATTAAAGTTACACGAAGTCTTGAATATTCTTTGACGTACCTTGCTAAGCGAAAGAATAATTATTGATAGCCTTTTTTTTTTCTTTCAAAAATGTCTCCCTTTTTATGTTTGTGACAACTACATTCTACAGATTGGACGGTAATTGAAATACCTATGTCATCTATTTTGCACGACGTAATACCTCGTTCGTAGGACTTACTAGTATTATCTATTTTGCCAGAAATGTGCTGTCAGCTTATCTTTTATTCTATTGATTAAAAGAAAAGAATTTTTAAAAAGCCACGAGAATGCAAAGTAAGAAGCTTAAATTGCCCTTTACTATCTCTGAATAGTTATTCATGATATCAATTTGGAGTTTTATGGCTAGCAAGCGTTAAAAATAAAATAACAAGTACCATAAATACGATGTTTCTGTATTTATTGATTTTCTGATATGAATAAAACAGGTAGTATATTGAAAATATAATGTTACGTTTATGAAAGCAAATTGCCAGCTTGAAATTAAATATTTTTCACTCTTCGAAACTCGGACACAATATTATCAGCATGTGTTGAAAATGTCGATGGTCTCTCTGTTATCTGGTTAACTCGTATTAAGAACCTGTGGCCGCCCTCAAAATAAACCTCCCTATTTTCGCTTATGAAAATATTTCTAACCCTTCTTTTTGAAAAAAGATCATTGTGTATCCTCTTATAGGCTTTCTACAGATCTGTGTCATGAACAAAACTGATGCTAAATACAATAAATATAGTAATTAAAATAAAAGTACTTAAATAAAAATAAAAGCACTATTATAGACAGTTGAAAGTTGCTAGCTGTTGAATAATATAAAAACAAAAGAGTAAAACCTTATTAATCATTAATTTTTGCATATAATAAAAAAGTGAAGATTCCTAACAGTGATCTATCTCAAAAAGTCTTCAAACAATACAAATCTGTGAACAGGGTATAAAACACGGATCCCCGAAATTCTTACGTGGGTGCAGGTGTCTAGGAGGAGTATGCATTCCCTGTCGACCGATCGCAATGGCCTTCAGCTATGTGTATTGATCAGGCAGATGGAATATTCTGTAGACAAATTCAGTATATGAAACAAAGTTTTATCATTGGTGCCAAAAAAAAATTACGAAATACTGATTTCAAACGAGGTTCCTGAAATCTGTGTTACATCAACTTATCTGTCAGTAATCTGCCTCGGTTTACAAATTGATCGTTCTCAGAGCATACTCTTCAGTATCGAATAAGTTGGGAGACGTTAACACCATATGCAGGTAATAGGTGAATATTACTACATAAGTAAGGAAAGTTCATGATGAAAAAGCTGAAGTCATTTCGTTTGTCATACAATTTAGTTGTTATTTGGCCCTTTTCGTCTATAGTCAGTAAAACATCTAGATATGAAACAGATGTGGCCGACTCTGTGGTGTCTTTTGTTTCGAGCTCACTTGGAGATATCGAGTCGACATATGAATGAAAGTAACCATGTTTATTGATAAAACTTTGTCGATATACCTGTCGAGTTGAAAACCACAACAAGTGTTTTCTTCTTGTAGTTTAGAAGTTTTTGAATAAATTCTGCTTTAAAGGCATCTAGGAAAATAATAAAGGGCACAATCAGTGCACACGAAATTTCACCAGTTTCTTTGAAAGAATTGGAGAGGTGTACAAGAGGTGTTGTCAAAAAGGAACTCTACAGAGGTATTGTCAAAAAGGAACTCTAGCATCCTTTTAATGTAAACTTCAGAGTACTTATGACTGTGTAGAATCAGAGTGAATTTTTGCATTTTTCGCAAAGTGATTTTGTTGATGACCAATCACGTGATATGATAATTTCTGAGTTCCATTTTTATTGAAGAAACAGTTGTCTAGTGTGATATCAAGGTTGTATAAAGTGTAAAAAAAAAAAATAAAAGTCATTTTAATCTGTTTTGATGCTATTTATTTTGGTAAATTTTGTAAATTAATTTTTCTTAAGTTCTTTGGATTTTTTTTTTATTCAAATCCACATTTGATTCACACTACTTCTAGAATATGCTGTATCACAGTACGTCTGAATTTTCTTCTTTACAGCAGTTAAAATATTTTTGTGATGAATAAAGATAGGGGCTTAATAGAACATTTGCTGTACCCGGCAATGTATCTTTGTAAGGATTTTATGAAGTTTGGGAATTCAATATACATAGGGTAGATCGAAGTCACCTTCGTTGACAGGAATGTTAAAAGTATTTGATACTAAAAATGTATTTTGAAGAATTTCGTCCTTTGAAAGTGAACTTTGAATTTCTAGTTGGATTTCCAGATATTGAATTAAAGCAAAAAAGTTCTTCTGAAGTACAGTTTTAATAATGAACCTTACAAACAAAGGTGATACATGTATTGTTACAAGTCTTGTCTGCTAGAACCCTTACATTTTGTTAAAGACAAATTGTTGAAGAATGTAAACAAATGCTTTTTTTTTTATATAGATTACCTTTTTAAATTTTAAACTAAAATGTCTACTTGACACTTCTTGACATATTTTGTTCACTGTTTAAATTGTGTGACCTTTGTAAATATTCTCTTGAATATACATTTATAAGTTAGAATGTGCATATGACTATGGATCTAAGAATCGATCGATGAAAACATCGACTCTTTAAGGCTGTTTTTCATTTTTTTTTTATTTCTAGGTTTTTAAGCTACACTGCTTGCTTTGGTCCCATTGGCCCTGATATTCCTCAAAGGATTTTAAAAGATCTTCTCTCCTATACTAACCTAACTTGAATTAACTTTGGGTGTAAAAGGTTCGATACAGAAGCCCATTTGGGACCTATCAAAATAATATTTTTATAATATTCGTTATAACAAATTCAATCTGTTATAACGGATTTGCTGAAATCGTTTTAACAAATTCTAAAATCCGTTATAACTAATTAAATTCGTATGAACAAATTATTAAATTTGTTTAATCGAATTCAACATTTATGGCCAATAGAAAAGTATTTATGAATTCGAAATACAGTATATAAAAAAAATGCAATTGCAAATATTGCCGAAGCCCATTTAGGTACGAAAGCCATGAAGGGACACGTCGATTTCTCAAAAAAGCAAAAATGAATTTGAGATCTCGAATTACACAATCCGTTCTCACAGATTACTAATTCGTTCCCTCGGTTTATAATTCGAGATCTCGAATTACATAATCCGTTCCCACAGATTACCAATTCGTTCCCTCGGTTTATAATTCGAGATCTCGAATTACATAATCCGTTCCCACTGATTACCAATTCGTTCCCTCGGTTTATAATTCGAGATCTCGAATTACATAATCCGTTCCCACTGATTATCACTTCGTTCCCTCGGTTTATAATTCGAGATCTCGAATTACATAATCCGTTCCCACTGATTAACACTTCGTTCCCTCGGTTTATAATTCGAGATCTCGAATTACATAATCCGTTCCCACTGATTATCACTTCGGCCTCTTGATTTAGACAATCCATCAATTACATGTTTTACGACTTGAAGAATCCATTCCCTTATCTCAATCATACAATCATGCGTTCTATTTTGTTTATGCAACAGGCCGTTCCGTAGTATTTTTAAATTAAGTAAATGTAAATTTATTTAATAAAAATAATTACAGAGGACCCATGTTTACTTTTATCAGAGTTTTCCATGATTCTAGAAATAACCAAATATCTAAGAATTTACTTGTACAAATGTTAGTACTAGTAAATGGATTGGAAAAATGTTCGTGTAATTTTCTCAGTAAGGACCGTGATATGTACTGAAATGTAGAGTGTGTACTATTCTATATTCTATTCATTAAACAAATATTGCTATATCTGAGATGGACAGATAAATAAGTGCACTCAGCTGCCAGCTGGTAGACCAGCAAATGGTGCATGAAATCAAAATGGATAACCTGTAAAACAAATCATATTCCTCCCGATAACGACAAACATTCCAAGAAAATGAATTTTTTAACTCGAGAAAATGAATTACAATCCGAGATAACGAATTGTGTAATTTGAGGGAACGAATTGATAATCTGAGAGAACGAACAATTAAACCGTGGGAACGAATTGTTTAAACCGAGAGAACGAATTACAATCCGAGAGAACGGATTGTGTAATTTGAGGGAACGAATTGATAATCTGTGAGAACGAATTAGTAATTCGTTATCACAGATTGTCAATCCGAGAGAACGGATTATATAAATCGAGATCTCGGTTTACTTTTACACTTTTTTGAAAATCCTCATGTCCCTTCCTGGCTTTCGTATTTAGGACCTATCAAAAATATTTTTGAATTCGATTTCGTTATAACGAATTTAATCTGATATAACAATTTTTGTTGAATTCGTTATAATGAATTCAAAAATGTGCTATAACGAATTAAATTCGTTTAAACGAATAATGAAATTTGTTATAACAAATTTAATTCGTTATAACGAATTCTACAATTTGTTATATCGAATTAAATTCGTTAAATCAAAATGGAAAAAATATGAATGAATTCGATATAACGATTTGTCGAATAGTTTTAACGATTTTAATTCGTAATAACAAAATTAGAGAATTCGTTTTAACGAATTTAATTCGTTATAAAAAAAATTTGAATTCGTTATAACGAATTGGACAAATTTGTTATAACAGATTAAATTCATTATAATGAATTCAAAGAAATTGTTTTAACGAATTAAATTCGTTATATCGAATTTGACAAATCGTTATATCGAATTCGAAGATATTTTTGATAGGTCCTAAATGGGCTTCCGTACAAAACAGCTGTATTCTGATATCGCCGTTAATTTTCTCATATTTAATAACCGCTATTGATCCGTTTACAACTGTATAAAAGTAGAATTTAACTCCCTTCAGGCAAAAACAATGTCAATCCATTGACATTGACGTTTGAAAGAAGTCAACAAAACATTTAGAAATCTCTAACCTCTTTGGTAAGTATGATTTAAGTGAGTTAATTTTCCATTCAAATGTTCAAATATATATGAAAGTCTCCTAAGAAAAATTCTGTATGGCAACCTGTCTAATATGTACCTTAAAAATATAAGGGGGCTGCATCCCTTCCTATGTCAACTAGTGTTGCTCTAAAGTCGGGGTAATTTTAAACACACTTAAAAAAAATCTTTTTGGAAGATTATATAAATTCAAGTCATACCCCAGATAAGTTCTGAACTGATTGAGACCACGTGTATATAATGTGAAATAGGGACTCTAAATCCATCAACCTATGTATGAATGCACCATCAGTAGCCATTCCATTAACTATAAAGACATTATTAAAAGCCAAAAAAGAATGAGACATGCACATTACTTGAAGAAAAGCAAGGCTATCTAAACGACCGTGACCACGATTTCAATTGGACTTTGAACAAAATGTTCGTTTCCACGAATCCCCTGCATTAACCTCTCTTCATATTGTAGGACGATGTAAGCGCGATCACTCTTAAACACTAAAAGTAGTGCATTCCAATGTCCATAATTCTATTAAGCAAGCTTAACACTGCTTCAACGTTTTGTAATTTTACTTTTAAAATTTATTAACATTTATATAACTCAAGACTATCCCGATTTTTTTCAAGACAGTTTCTAATTAATTCTTTAAAATGTCTAGGAAACGATGAGTTTGAAAAAACCCAGGGCTCTTGTGATAATACATGTGGTCTCATAGAAGCAACCCATGCTATTCTAGCATCCTATTGATATATCGGGTTCTTGTGATGTAGGAAAGGGAAATATTTTCCCGATATTCTGTTTTGATTTGCTAAAATGTGTATTGAAATATGGCAAGATGAGGCATTTGGAACAAAATGTTATATTATTACACACGTTTTTCTATAAATTTTGCTATCTATAGAGGCATCGCTTTACAATTTTAAAATGTTATTTGTGCGTGTTTTAACTCAAAGAAAGAAATAAATATTTGTAAAAAATGCTTTATTTTAGATTTTAAGATAAATCAAATTTGATTCTGTTGTACTGAGATCAAATGCAATTCTTCCAACCAATTAAAATTTAATTACATTTACATTCATTTACAACTACAGTGTATGCCATGTTTATTAATTATATGAAATGTTATATTTGTCATAGAAACAGTTTAGATAAGCAGACTTGGATATTCTGTTAAAAAAAAGAAACTGTAAAATTTTGGTGAAGCATTAAGACTTAAAGGATACTTAGTAGAATGATGTTTTGATAACAAAGAAATGTGGTAACAATCTAAATGTTATAATTACTCAAGAATTTTACTTTCATAGACAGTTCAAGGTCATTAAATATCCGGTATGCCCCCTAGATAGCCTAAGCTGTCATCCTATGGGCGCAAATGAGTGTAATAAAAACTGTATTAGAATTCTATCTCACTCTAAATATATAGAGGTTTGGTCAGCTGGTGCAGAGTTTTGGGATGCGGTTATATTTGACGAATATGCATATTCATTCTTCCAATACATGCCCAATGGGTTTAATTCTGGCAATTTAGATGGTCAAGGCAGGACTACATGCTTTGGCTTTGCAAGGATGTACTTGTCAGATGAGCAGTAGGTGACTTTGTATTGTCAGATTAAAAATGGCTCCAGAATGCAATAATGTCAATAACTTACAGTGTACCTCGTTTTAGAAATTCTTCATGCGTAGAGCATGCTCTTGAGTATCGAATCAACTGAGAAATATAAACCCCAAATGCAGGCGATGTAGGTATATTGCTGCATAAGTAAAGGAAGTTGACGATTGAAAGGTTAAAGCCATCACGTTTGTCCTAAAGCTTTGTTATTAGATTACCATTAACGTCTTTTTCTAGTAAAATATCCAAATATGAAAAAGATGTGTCAGACTCTATGGTATCTTTTATTTCAAGCTCACTTGGATATATCGTGTCGACATATTCATTGAAATAACTACTGTTAATTGATAATACGTCGTCGATATTTCTAAATGTCGAGTTGAAGACCTCAGCAAGACTTTTCTTTTTCTCATGCATAAGATTTTGAATAAATTCTGCTTCAGGTGAATACAAAAATAGGTATGCTAATAACGGGGCGCAATTGGTACCCATGGGAATTCCAACAGATTGAGGACGACCTGGTCTCCAAAAACATATAGATATTGTCAATCAGAAACTCAAGCAACTTTTTAATATCAACTTCAGAGTACTTGTGTGTACAATCAGAAATTTTTTTAACAGAATGCTTTTTAACAAAATAATTTTGCAAATGACCAATGATAAGGTAAGTAAATTTACGAGTTTTATTTTTATTGAAAAAGAATTGACTTTAATGTGTCATGGGGAATGGCTGTATATAGAGTTGAAAAGTCGCAAGTTTTTATGTTACTGATTTTGTTAAAATTTTGTGGTTTCAAATTTTCTAAAAGCTTCCACAGAATTCATAATATTTATGATCGGGGTTCCCTAAATTTTGGCCTTTTTAAAATAAATGATTTGAGGTCCTCATTATTAACTCTATTTACGTCACCAGTAATAACGTGTCCAATACTTTATAGGACTATAGTTGTAAGGTGAAAAACAATTACACGATGGAAGATTATGTTTCAGATGCTCAATATCCAGACTCTATATGAAAATATGAATCAAATCAGTCCTGCTCGTGTACAATACCGTTGCCAATATCATAACACTACCAACACCAAATCTATCAACTCCTGTTGGCAGTTTTCTGCAAAACGTACATCCATTACGAAGCTTATGCACTCTGGCTCTTCCATACGATTGTGCAGTTAAAAGAAACTGGACTCATAGCTTAACCAAACTGTTGTGCAGTGTTGCTGTGACCATGATTCGAGACCTTGAAAGTTGATATTGGAGGTGTTGTGGGGTCAGAACAACGGCATGAATAGGTCCTTCGGCTCTAATTTCATCATCCCGTAGTTAATTGCAAACAGTCTTGTTTGATATTCTTTACAGTTCAAGAATATCTAATGCTGTAGACGACGTCATTGTGGAATGTTAATGAAGATGACGAAAATCAATGAAGTAATCATGTGCTGCTGATGTCACGCGTAGTCTGCCATATTTTTGGCGATCATTTGTTGTACCATGCTGTTGATATCTGTTGTATAGGTTCGATATGGAGCTTTGCAACATTAAAACCTCTTGCAATTGTAGGCTATGGTACACGTGCTTCCAGTCGCCCAATTTCCTTTTTTTTGGTGTGCATCATTCAGATACGGCATTTTTAAATAACGTCAATTTTCAAAAATACGAGAATAAAAAAATCGAGAACCCCGCCTTTTTGTACCTGAATGAAATGGATTAGAAACCAACAAAAGAATTGTGTTAAAAAGAAAAAAGTTCTAGCATTTTGCTCAATGAAGTCTTTTCTTTTTGTTTGTGAGTTTTGTAGACTTTCTATCTACATGTAGTCAGCATTAGCCTTAAAAATGATGCATTTTCGATAGAATCATATCCGTCTTAAAAAAATTGCACGACAAAACTATTTCATATTATTCAGCGTATTATTCCTATATTCTGTTTCTTTTTTTAAACAGTATATTATGTTTTTGTTTTAATGTTATATAATATTTTCGTATCAGCGTAGCTTTCGTTTTGTCTGTCCAACTGTGATCAGCCGACAAAATCGGCTGCTTGACTCGGACATATTAACTACGAAATGATTGGTACACACGATTCCTGCAAGTTACATGCCAAATACACCCTTCTTATTCATGTTCTGGAAACATTTTCTCCGTATTTTTCTTTCTTGGATTATTTTTTTATTTCTTATTTGATTCAAAAAACATTCAATTCAATCAATGTTTACTAAATACTAAACATAATGTTTACAATAACACATGTATTTTTTAACTTTTCAACGGAACAATATTGTCTGTTTGCTTTATTTTTAATTCAACCACCCCCAACAAATAACTCCAAGACATGAGATTAGGAGTAGCTTTGGTTTCACTGGTCAGTTTCAGTGTCATGATAACCTTGTTATGCAATAATTTGGGCCAAACTTTGATTGATAGATTTTATGTTGGTTTACGTCCCATTCAATTTTTTCACACATATTAAGACATTACTATATAACGGTGAAGAGCTTCCAATTTAGACCTAGTAGTACACTCGGCATTCAGGGCCATTGAGCAGTAGTCTCATCCGAAAGACCCGTAACTTTCACTTCTAATTCTGGACCCTTGGCAAAAGGAACATTCACTACCTGTGTTTGCTGCGCGGCGAACGAGAATCGAACTCGGGCCCCCTGATCACGATGCGAACGCCTTACCACTAGGCTACCATCCAAACTTTGAATTCCTCTAGTAAACAAAATTTGTGCATTTTCTTTTTCAGATTAAAAAAAAAAATGTATTGTTGCATCATATACGCCACAAGAATTAATGATGAATTATCATGATTCGTTATTCATGACAATTTTTTATAAAAGAGTTATAGTTTTGTCAGTAAAAATATTTGCTACATAGATGTCAATATATAGTACATGTATCTGTAAACCAAGAGTTACAAGTCTTGTTATTAGTTAACTGACCCCGACGTTCAGAAGATAAAGCTATTTTAAAAGCTATTATTGGAATATTGAGGATTTTACTATGGTCTAATTTCAGGACGCGGGAAAATGAACAGTTCTTTATCTTTTCTTACTTGACCTTGGAGACAAAACGGTGCTATATATGTGTATATAAACATGAAAGGAAACAACAGACATTCACTTTGATCATTCTTTTTCACTGTCTTTTGGTACAAGGAAACCTGTAATCATGAGAACTTTATTGATATCCTGTGTTTTTGTGGCATCTGTATCCGCATTTTGTCTTCCTGGGGCATATTGTCCAGTATCAAATGTTGAATCAAACGCCGTAATACAAGAAATGGCCCAGTTTGCTCTTAATGCGTATGCAGCCAAATCACACGATGTCTCGTCATGTGATGGAACCTTCACAGTAAAACATGCTAGTACACAGGTAATAACACCATTGTGCCGATCTAGTAAGATCTTCAAAATCATAAAAATGTTTTTTTTTTTCTATCTAATTTGAGGCCCGGGAGATTATGGACATTTCTAGCATATTATATATGAAAATACTGATATACATGTAGGATAGTCTGCAAGGGGAAGCGGAGATCTATTTTTTAGTAAAGTCTAAGTAATTTTTCATAACAGAATACTTGGAACACACGTATTTGATTTTTGGAATAATTATATAAATCATAAAAGTGAAGTATATTTTACGTTGCATACTGAATATTAAGACTTATTTGCGTGTCTTTCGTGGATATTAACAGGTAGTTGCAGGTTTTAACTACAGAATGACTGTGGAAGCTAGTTGTGATGGACAAGTAAGTATCGTGTTTTCTTAAGAAATGACAGCTCACACAACCTACTCTAACAAAATGTTTTTGACATTCCTTGATAATTTTGCAGAAGACCGTGTGCGAATTTACCGTATTTGATCAGTCTTGGACCAAAACAAGAGAGCTGACCTCAGACCACTGCACCACCAGTCATAATCGTTTGGCCGGTGGTTTATCTCACGCTGATACCAGTAATGACCAGTTCCTGGACGCCATGGAATACGTAGCATCTCAAGTTGATCTGCAGAGAAACAGTCCGTACAAAACTACTCCTGTTCACTACAGTCATTGTTTCCAGCAGGTTAGATTCAAGTAAAAAATTCAACGGTTTTAGCATGAATATTCAGGTGGTTTCTAATAAGACTGTTTTGTTTTCTTGTATAATCAAGAGCTAATTTCAGTTAATAAGCTATTGCAGCTTAATTACATGCATTAACCCCTTGACTGATTACAAGTTTAAAATGTACTCATGATCAAAAGATATTAAAGTTTTGCAATGAATCTTTATTATGCAAATTTGTGCAAACAAAAAATACAATCAGCAAATTAATTCATTTTTGAAAGCAAAAGAAATATTTAAGTACGCTTATATCTATATCTCCTAAAAAAAAAAGGTATGTCCAAATATGTAATCAGTCTTGTAAAAATAATGTGGTCTACAGAAGAGAATCCAAGCTTTTACACCTAGAGAATAGCTGATGAAAGTATTCTTTTGATTTATTTACATTATTTTAGAATTGCTTTTAATAACATATTTTTAAGGAGTACCCGATTAAAAATATATTGGTCAATAGTCGGTATGACAGAGCGATAGTCAAGTCCTCGTAATATGCAGTATTTCTGATATTCTTTGCACTTGGTGTTTTATACTTGCAAGAGCTTTCCAGCATAAAGTGAAATCAACAAATCTGATAAGTGGTGCAAACTACACAAGGATTTGCCATACTTTGAAATGCAAATATATTTTGTTGTTGTTGTTGTTGTTTTTAGGTTGTAGCTGGTATGAGGTATGTTTGTGATGTTACCTTAACTGAGAACTCGTGTATGAAGGGAGACACAAGAGACCTTTCTTTGTGTGCAGTTAAAGACAATGCATATGTGAGTATCAGTATTATCATTGATTATCGGATTTATATTAATGATATATGTTCAGAATCTATAATTTTTTAAAATGACATTAGAAATCATAATGAAATTCCTTCTTGCTTTATTTGATTTCTTTTCGTAAAATGTACATTATTTTTATAAACATTCGTTTTATGGCAGTTTTTAACATGTTTCAAGTCATCACTGACGTGTAACTGAAGTGCTCCAGTGTTAGTCATTGAAAATTAGCTTAAAGGAATTCATGTTTAAATCGCTCTAATTTTGTTTTGTACGTTATAATGGAGGTATCAATGTTTTAAGACTTGTGTCTTTCAGTCCACCACTTGGCATGTGGATATTGTGTCCCAGCCCTGGATGCCCAACAAGTATTCAATCCAGACACTAACAATGAAGGTATCCGAGCAGAATTTTTTTTTGGCTCACCCGAGTCATATCGGCCCTCTTTTTCCGATCAAAGTCTATTCATAATCTCACTGTTTTCATATGTCTTTTACTGAATAATTGAATTTATCATTTTAACGTCTTTGAGAATTGCTGCAAATAATATTACCAGCGCAAATGTTAGGTCATTTGAAATTCATTGTGTGCCTTTAATTGTTTTAACGAAGAAGTTATATTACTCAAAAGTCCAAATAAACAAAACAAATTAAGAGCAGAGCAACAGTAGACCTCTGAATACATTAGGTGACCTAGAGGAGGAAGCGTTGTCTGACGACCGGTCACACCCGACATGATGAGCCTTTAGTCTTTATCAGGATTTTTTTTATTTTGCTCTTTTTTAACAGACTTTAAGATAAGTAATCTCAAATTACATGAGAAAGCTTTAAGGATGAGCATTTCGAAAAATATACGTAGCATATGTATTACCTTGAAGTCCTTGTAGGGTTTTATTCCTCACAATACAAATAAGACTTAAATATAAATACATGTACGTATGTTACTGTACCCATAAAATATTTCCACATATGGAAGAAAGTGAGTAAAAGAGCCCATGGATCATGTGCCATGAAATGCACAGTATACTTACATGCTGTATGTATGGGTGGTATTGAGAAACTTTGGGGTTCCACTGTAAATCCCATTATATCTCTCAAAGTGCAAATCAAGAAACTCAGCGCATCATATTTCTTGTTCTACTTTACTCTAAGAATACATTTAAGCCATGTTCTTTTTCCCTTCGTGAACAACATAAGGCACTTGCACCTTTCTCTTTGTGTCAAGAAAATGTCATTTTCTCATTCTATTTTCAGCAGTAAGATGACTCATCTAACAACTAATTATTGCGACATCTACTCATTATGATCCTGTTGTATGAGATCAAAATACTAATTTATTGTTGCTTTGATGTGTGATGTTTAATAAAGTTTTTATACATTGTTTTATTCGAGTCCTGCTTTGTTTTTACTCATCATTTAATAGTTTTACTCTGTTCACAGTCATCTTTGAAAATAAATACATAACTTGTTCAAAGAAGTCAATACTGAGTGATGGATTACAGTGTATGATAAGAAATTTACATTTATATATTTTCCTTTGTTTATCCAATAGTAATATCATTATATTTGATGTGCACTATTTGATTTACAACATAAAATTGTAAAATTGTAAATAATATTTTTAGTTTTATTAAGATATAATTTAATTATTTTGTAGTGTACATTCATCTAAACTCATTAATGGTGAAATTACAGCACATAAGCAGTATCTTAAGAAATAAAATTGAAGTTCTTGAAAGACTGGTCAAAAACAATCTTTGATCAAAATCGGAAATGTTGCACCGCATCATATAAACCTTTTGCGATCTTAGTTTTAAAAGTTTGAAACATCAGATTGGTTAGAAACGTTGATTAAGAAGAAAAATACATAAATGAAGATTTTTCTCTTTCGTACGAAAGCCCAGAAGGCTCATTCAAGATTCGAGTTTCGAAATACGAGATTCGAAATTCGAGTTTCAAGATTCAAGATCCAAACTAACCAATCAAAAGGCGGATTCAATATTTGATTACTCCCCTTTATTAAGATTTTACTATCAAGAAATCACTGAATATATTTATAAAAAATGGGTCGTTTGCTTAAAAAATAATGCAAGAAAAAATGTTATATGTATCAAAACAAAATAAAAATGAGTTTTGGGTAACGTTCTGAAAAATTATATTTATATATATAAAATCTTATTTTCCTCATTAAACAAAACAATAGATACAAATATAAAATATTATATGGTCTTATCGTTAAATTGCGAAATTAGTTTGTCGATAAATTATTTAATAAGCACATTGATGAGGGAGAAAATTACATGTATTATTGATATGAAATATTAAGGATCGTTTTTACACTGTACAGTAATTTAATTAAGGATACATTTCATTACATTTAAGGGTGCATCTGTGCAGTTAGACTTATCTACTATTTCATATGGAATAAAATAAATTCCAGTCTGTATTGTATATATAATTTTTAATTAATTCAAGTATTCAAAGCCTTAGACCAAGATAAGTAATTGGAAACTTAATTTTTATGTATTTCTCCTATTGGAAAACAGTGGTGTATATTCCCTTCTGCTAATGTGTAGGCTAATGTGAAGTCACAGTTTTCACCTAAATCGCATCATTGTCGAATTGCGGATAGACAAGGAGGGAGTCGCCCCCTCTCAATAGAGGGGGTGGGGTCGGAGGACCACTTTCTGCGATCGTGGAAACGTCTATCATTGTCATTTTTTCAGTGAATATAATTTTAAATCATTTAAGTCATCTTATGATACAGAAATTAAAACCTTCATGATCACTCAAATTGAGAAATTTTAAAATCCTTACACAGTGCTTGGAACTGAATAATCTAAAATAATTTTTAAAATGTTTTATGTTTGACTTCCTACTAACCCAAACATATTTCCTAATTTCTATTCCCTGTCCTAATCGTAGACTCCTGTTGCTGTTTTTTTTAATAGTCTGATATCGACTTCAAGGTAACATTTCAATTTTAGATTTAATCAGCTATAAAAATCGAAAGTTTTGTAAACTGTAAAAATTGGATAAGCATAAAAGTGTGGATTGCTAAAAATACTTTTATTGCATTTGATAAAAAAAAATATTCTAGTAACTGGCAAATAAATAAGATTTATGATCAACTTTCTCCCATTTTTCAACCAAATACATGTCTAAATAAATATTTTTTTTTTTACATTAAGAAAATGAAGTGTAGGCTACAGCCTTTTTGCCTATATGGAATATACAGCATTGGGAAAGCAAACGCGATTTTGCTTTATCACTACTACGATGTCTTTCAAGATTTCCTGAGTACACTAAAAAGGCATACATGAACTAAGTGATTTTAATACGTATTCCTTAAGGCTATGCGATTTTTTCAAAGTCCTAAAGGTGTATAGAGGGTCCATTGTTTTGTTAAAATAATTAATTTTTTAATTTTTTTATCATTATCAAATACTTTTATATCTTTTTCTCTATGGCCATTACATCATATATTGAAACTTGTGTATTGATTGGTTATGTATCTTGAGAGACCCGAGTGGTTTCCTTATAAATAACTATCGAATATTTAATTATTTTACCCATGCATCGCAAGATTGACACTGAATGTTGATAACCAAACATTTGTCTACCGTTGTAATAAAATAAACAACATAGCCATAGGACCCTGAGCACATGTCCCCCCCCCCCCCCACATTCCCCTTATATTTTTTTCCGATATTATATACTATAGAAAACATAGCAACTTTATGCTAGTGTTCTTTCAAAAATAACGTCTTATAACCGTGATAACCCCCTGTTGTTTTTTTTTTTTGGGGGGGGGGAGGGGCTTTGCTGTGTTTATTTATTATTTCCTACGGGCCTGAACAGAGAGAAATCATTATATCTTTATATTAAGAATGTATATTTCAGCCATCTGTACTTAAGGGGCTGTCTCTTGGTTTCAAAAACTTGGTCACTTGTCACTTTCTAATACCTTGTCACAAACTATATCCACTTTGAAACCCGTATTGATCACTGGTCACTTTCTAATACCTTGTCACAAACTATATCCACTTTGAAACCCGTATTGGTCACTGGTCACTTTCAAATACCTTGTCACAAATTATAACCACTTTTAAACCCGTATTGGTCACTGGGCACTTTCCAATACCTTGTCACAAACTCTATCCACTTTGAAACCCGTATTACTACATGTATTTATTATTAATCGCTAGTCACTTGTTTAATTACACTAATAATTCTATTCCACTTATAAAAAGAAGAAAACAATTGAAAGAGAAAAACAATTAGAAAAAGGAATATTTGAATTAGAACAAAATTTAACAGAACAGTCAATGAATGAACTTGAAGAAAAACAAACAGAAATAGAAGAAATAAGAAAAATAAGGTTCACAGGGCAATGTATCAGGTCAAAGGTTAAGTGGATTGAGGAATGAGAAAAACCATCAAAATATTTTATTAGTTTGGAATCAGGAAACTATGTTAGTAAGCAAATACCAAAAATAGAAAGAGATGATGATTGCCTCTACTCAAAAAGACATTTTAGAGGAGACAAAGGCTTTTTATGAAAGTTTGTATAAAAAAGGGAAAATGTAGAATCAGAAAATATTCATGAAAGATTGAAAAAATATAAAGATATTCCTAAGTTAAGTAAAGAGGAATCAAACAGCCTTGAAGGACCGGTAACAAATTTTGAAGTTCTACATTTCCTAAAACAAATGAAAAATGATAAAAGTCCAGGCCCTGATGGATTTACTTGCGAGTTTTTCTGGAAGGATATGGGCACTTTTATTACAAGAGCAATAAACAATTCAAATGATTTATAAAATTTACACAGTCAAAAAAACTGGGAATCATAACCTGTATTCCAAAATCAGGAAAACCAAAACAATTTTTAAAAAATTGGCGGCCTATTAGTCTTTTAAATGTAGTTTATAAAATAGCTTCTGGTTGTATTGCTGAAAGAATGAAAACAAAATTAGATAAACTAATTAACAGAGACCAAACTGGATTTATAAAAGGCAGATTTATAGGGGAGAATATTAGACTGATTTGATGCATTATACAGAACATAATCAAATACCTCGTTTACTAATGCTTATAGACTTTGAAAAGGCTTTTGATACAATCTCATGGAAATTTATATATCAAACATTGGACTTTTTCAACTTTGGACCCTCTATTAAAAATGGATTGAAACCTTCCACAATGGTATTAAATCATGCGTAATACAAAATGGTGTTGTTTCAGACTATATATTTCCTCAAAGAGGCTGTAGACAAGGCGACCCAATTTCGCCATATCTCTTTTTGCTATGTGCAGAAATACTTGGAATTTTAATTCGAAATAATAAAGACTTTAAAGGCATAACAACTGTTGATTGATTCACCAGCATGTACTTTTTGTTCAAGTGACATAGAAACAATTGATCACTTATTTGTTGAATGTTTCAAAGTAAAAGAATTATGGTGTAGCATTGAAGAATGGATTTTGGAAAAATTAGATATTCATTGTAGTTTTGACAAACTAGCTATACTTTTTGGTAAATATGAAAACAAGAATATATGCAAATTACAAAACTTGATAATACTTATCGTAAAACAATTCATTTTTGCTAGTAAATATAAAAGGGTTCCAAAATTAAATATTGATATTCTAATGAAGAGGATCATAGACAGAATTTTTATAGAAAAGGTTTTGCTGTTACAAAGCTGTAGATATATGGAATATGAAAGGCATAAGCAAAAAATCTGTGATGCACTTTGAACAATCCTGTCTATTTTTAAGATGAACTGTAATGGAATATTTAGTTGTTATTTGATTGTCAATATCTATATTTGCATTTTTCTACCACTGCTGACCCCCCCCCCCCTTCTATTTTTTTTCTTTTTTTCATTAAAAAAATAACTTTCACGGTTACAAGTAAATTTTGTACTGCTGTAATAACAAAAGTATTAAGAAATTCATTGTGTATAATTATATATAAGTGTTTATATATTTATATATATAACAATCTTGCTTTGTACACTTGTGAAAGCTAATAAAAAAGTTCTCACCGACTACAAAACGCCCCCCTCCCTTTGCTCTTTGAATCCGATTAACAATATTTATTATTATTACATCAAACCTGTAAACAAAGTAGATAATACTATATAGATATTCTTGATATAAATCTATTATAATATTTAAGAAGTTAAAATATAAATTTAAGCATATTCTGAAGACCAAAAATCAATTTTTTTTCTAATTTCGTTCTGATATATATAACACTCTTTCTTGCATTGTAATATAATCAAATGACCTCTTCGGCTTGAAAATGTTCTACGATTTCTTGAAGGTCAAAACGTAGCAAAGGGGAGTAATTGAATCTTAAACCACCCTTTGATTGGTTAGTTTGAATCTTGAATCTCGAATTTTGAATCTCGAATTCGTATTTCGAAACTCGAATCTCGAATGAGCCCTCTGGGCTTTCTTACTTTCGAAATACACTCGTTGTGTCAACCATATCAATTATTACTATTTGAATATATACACATATTTTATTTTTGCAAAAAGAAGACTCCATAGATCATGATTTGATTTCTATATCTAAATACAACTGTACACATATGTCGTGAAAAGTCAGAAAGTAGAACCACACCGTGAGAAATAATTATCACTCCAATATCACTTGCTAATTTGATCAATTCATGTACATGTATATAGCGCCATGTACCATTTTAGCATATTTTCAAATCTCTCTCTCGATTTTTTTATGGTGAATGTTGTTCTATGCTTATATTGCAAGGTATAGATACATTGCCGATATCTTAATTTGTATTTTGATGCGTTAGTTATTACACAATAGTCCCGAGAAGCCATCTTTGCAACCATGCTTACAAATAGGAACAAGTACTCCACAACCTCCATCACCGCCGCAGTTAGGTGAGCAGGTGTTTCTACATGTATATCCCGTATACCCAGCCCTGCATCCTTCAAGACAGAACGCAGTATCTCGAGTACAACTCCCATCCCCTCCACAGCCAACTGGACAAGTTATGTTACAGTCTTGACCTGTGTATCCTGTTTGACAGGTGTTTTCACAAAAAAACCCTGTCATCCCAGGTAGTTTGCATCCATTCAGACAACGAGACGTAGCAATGTGACAACTTCCATCCCCTCCACATTTTGCTGGACAGGCGTCTTCACATGTAAATCCTGTGTACCCTGCCTTGCACCCATGGAGACAGAAAGAAGGACTCCTTCTACAGGTCCCATCACCTCCACAATTCTGGGAGCAGGTGCTGTCACATTTTAAACCTGTGTATCCTGCCTTGCATCCATTCCGACATACACCATTATACCATCTACAAGTCCCATCTCCCCCACAATTAGGAGAACATAGATAATCACAGTTAACACCGTGATATCCCGGCAAACATTCAGTTCTTTTTGATACAGCAGCAGTAGCAGTTGTAGATACTATTGACAAGACACCTGTAAATAGGAGTACTGAAATTTAAATTATGCACATTGGATTTTATGTTAATTTTCATGGAAAGCATGTTAAAGTTATTTGTGTATATATTTCTGTAAGTATTTCATGCGAAAAAGTTACCTTCTGTAATCATTTCAGCAGAAAGAAACAATAATACTAACAAAACCATCGTGGAACGTAAAACTTCTGAAAATTAAAGCTGTTTCATTATTTTGATATCACATTCTGATATAACAATCCCATACGATATTGATTGATGTTACAATTAAGGTCATGATTTTCCTCCTGGTCACTGTTCTTTCAATTTAAGCGAGATCTAATAAGATTAAAAAGGAGATATGATTCTCTGGTATCTTGCACGTATAACTGGTAATGTTCTTCAATTTCTTATGAGAAAACTTGTTAAACAACCCACTATTCAATCACAAATGTTGAGGGAAAATTATATTTTATCGAGAAACTGTCATCGTACCTGGTTGAAATCTTGAATCTATGCCTCCAAATTGTTAAAAATGCTTCTATACACGTGTATTTATCTAATATGTGAATGACTCATACTATATGTTTATCAGGATAAATATATTCTTTCACTCTCATGATCGTTATTAAAGTTTTCATTATTTTTACTTTCACAACAGGACAGTTCTTTATCCTATTTTGAATGGAAAATTGTTGAATGAGAAATTCAACCTTACCCTTCTCAGAAGTGTTTAGCTCTTCATGCAGTACCTCGTGCATTTATACCCTTGAAATATTATTTAAACCAATGACACATTGCGTTTGTCACGTATGCTTCAAGATGATGCATCTCCTACTGTGCCAAAATAGAAGCAGGTGTTAAACAGGACTATCAAAACTGTTTCAAGTGGAAGGCATTGATTTCTTTGATAGCTTGTTTACTTTATCTTAGTGAAGGTTATTAAACTTTTCAAAGGCACAACTTTTTAATATGTAAACGGATTATATGAAAAAATAACAGAGAGGATATTTTTTTGTAAAGACGTATCGCAACGTTGTCAACCATGGTAGAGTGTAGTTTCTTAAAAGGAAATTTCATCTACGCTAGCCACGGGTTTTCAGTCCTACCGCTCTTCATAAACCTTTGACTGGCGAATATGGGGAAATATAAACTTTTTACTAAACTGTGAATAATATTTTTCTTAAAAAATACAATTACACATGCTTGCTTATAGTACTGCCACATTTATTTTCATTGCCAAATATACTAGTTTGTATGCAGAATCAAAATTGTGTCATTTATGGAAAGGAAAATATATTTCTAGTTTACCTATACATTGCCAAAGTATGCAGTTGTTACATGACATTCTATTGTTTTTGCGATAGGAAGAGAGTTAGAAATATTGGCTACTGAAATTCAAAAATTTCAAAATTCTCAAACTTTATTTCTTTTTAATTGTGTAATACAAAATTTTAGCACTGGTTTCTTGTAAGAAGAGGTTAATTACTACCCGGTACTAAATTTTGTTCGTATGCAACAGGGATGTACAATGATAGATACAATAAGCTGATGTCAAGTTAGAACACATCAATTATCGAGATGTGCCACATTTTGGTGACTTTTAATTATTTCGGAAAAGCAGGCTTAAAGCAACTTGAAGCTGTGATCAAATATACATGTACGTAATGGCATTTTTATTTTTATAAAGAAGATGGGAATATCATTAACATAAGTGAATAACAGACAAATAAACACTTTACAGTGACTATTCAGACGGGTGCAAAACAAAAACCTTTTGGAAAGCTAATTGATTTTTTTAAAGATACATATAAAAATTTTCAGATGAAAAATTTGAAATTAAGATATCCTAATGCATGTAAAGCATAATAGTATAGTAAAGTTTTCTGTAAGAGGTAAAATGGAGATGTTTATTATTCTTTTTCAGGAAGAAGATTTCATTGTTCATTGTTTCATTGGAATATCATGTACCGCTTAATTTATTCTATACTTGGTGTCGCAGATACAATGAATTATAAAGGTACACAAAGAGCTAATACCTTCGTAATAAAATTCTTCCTAGACACTATCTATCCTTATACACTCTCTATCCTTATATCTGAACTACCACCAAGTAAATGTACAACAAAATAATTTGATTGAAAAATTTACTTTCAGAGCTATTATAAAATATGTAAATGAAAATCGAATTAAACTAGGCTTTCGTTACAATTAATGTTGTAAAGTCTACTGATAATATAACGTTAACGTTGCATTAATGGGTGACTTTATATGCATAATGATATATACATATCCATTTGAATTCATGTACAAAGGTTCACAGACTTGTTATTAAAAATATTAAACTTTATCACTGGTAAATGACAATACCCAAAGCATGTGGATGATATTATTTGTATCATTGATTAAAGTTTTATCACTATTGTTTAACACAGAGTTTATGTGATGAAAAAATATCTAACTAATGGGGATGTATTTTATATCCCACTGTCGTTTATCAATTGTTGATTTTACATTCAGGAATATATTATAGATATACTAAATTAGGATTGGCCAGATATTTCAAGTTAATGAAAACGTATTGTTCAAATGTACTAAAAAGAAAAGAAAACAATCCTTTCAAGTGAATTTGGCAAACGTTAGTCGTACCAATGAAGAATTTTATGCATTTTTGGAGATATTTTTCATGCAGTGTCTTGATGTATGGAAGTCGTAATTGTAATGTTCATAATGTTTACCAACTCCAGTACAAAGGTGTGGATTAGTAGTTGAAAAAATAGTAAAACTTGATGTTTCGGGGTGACATAAATGCCCCGCTAACATGCAAGTATGTTAATGTACAAGAACGTGAAAATATAACAATGAATGGAAATGATGGAAATGACACAAAAATAAAATTATATCATAGTGCTGCTGTACCACAACATTAACTGCATAAAACTGAGTTCTCTTACATGCAAATTAATATAAAAAAAAGGTTCCAATAACAGTGAAAATAAGAAATTTAAAGGACCTATAAGTCATCAATACACAGAGACTAACCAAAGATCATTATCTACAAGTATAGCCAAAGATATACCGAAAACAGTGAATAATTAGGAATTTTTAAGGTCTAAGGGCAATAATCTTCGTAAAAATACGTCAATCATCGTGAAACTCGAACTCGATTGGAAGGTAATCATAATCAAGGGATATACGGCATATTAGCTCGTTTTCTATATTAAGCAGAGCAAAAAATGTCCAGAAAGCAATCAAATATTGGATAATATTAAAGTCTAAGGGCCATAACTTTTGTATAAGTGGGCCAATCAACAAAAAACTTGATCATGATCTGTATGTCATCAATATCAAGTAACATACCAAAACTCAGTTCATTATCTACAAGCATAGCAAAAAAGTCCGGGAAACTTTCTATGACCGAATGACAACGGAATGACAGAATGACGGATGGAAAGGGGTTACACTATATGTCCCAGCCATTTCATGACTGCAAGCAGTAAAGACGTCCTCTTGAAAGCTACGAATCTAAGGTATTGTTGAATTAAACACTTATGAATAAATGATTGAATAAACATTTCAGTTAAATTCAATTTTTTAGTTTAGCTTTTAGGGTCGAGGAATCATATTTCTAAGATGACGGACAGTGATTGTAAATCCTTTAAACAATACAAATTGTAAACAGGGCAAAAACAAAGACCCCTGGAAACACCAGAAGTCAAAACATGATTATAAAACAGTTTATGAACCATGCTATTCCTTCTTTTTATCCCACTATATGAAGTTAAATAAAACAACGTTTTGTAAGTATCTAAGGAATATGTTTTTTTTTTTCAAAAGGAAGGAGAACATATTCCTGTAAAGGTCATAGTAGAGTTCAAATTATGATAAGTAATTTCTCTGTTAAAATCCTACAGTGGTATTCCATTACAAATTTACAGGATAAACCTCTGCCATTCAGTTAACTGAAAGGTGACTGAAAGTTCATTAAAAGATGACTGAAAAGCAGAGCTCTGCCATTTAGTCACCTTTCCAAACTTTTCAGTGACTATTCAGTTGACTGAAGGACGCAGTTTCATCCTCTGAAAATTATACAATGAATGCAACAGTTTTTGTACATTGAACATGTCAAAAGTTTTAATGAAGATCATAGTAAATACCCAGTTTATAAGTATTTCTTTTACTAAAAGTCTCCATTGTTGCAAGTGACTTCGAATATGTTTGTTTGTTTTACACGTACGTCACTTGGAGACTTTTTCACTCATGTTTGGACGTGTGTCATTTATTCCCGATGGAGGGCTACATTTTACCTGTAATGTCTATGTTATGGCCATTGAGCAGTGAAGGATCATTTTCGGACCAGCGTCCACTGCAACAAAGGACATTGGTTTATTCGGTCTCACCCGTTTTATGTCCCACTTTGAAATATCCTTCATGACTGTTTTCAAAATTTTTAATGCATTAATTTTTTTTAAAATTAATTACAAAAAAGTATTTATTTTTTTTTTAATTTTATTTAACGAAATCATGCTTAACATGTTGTTCTTTCACAGATGTACCCCATCCGTGGAGTCGGCCGAGGAGCCACATAGCCCCACTGCAAATCACTTTTGAAAATGACAGCAAAGTTTCTCACCACGGTTTGAGGGATCCCGATACTTGATGTTCTTTCGATTGGAAAGTTATTATATATCATTTCAGAACCATCTGCCCAAGTCCAGGCGCCATTTTCGGATTGCCCACCAATAAACCAGCCATCGCCGCCGCTATCTGTTTAAAACAAGCATATCACATTAGTTAAAGTTTTTGTGCGTCTTTATTATTCTGAGGATCTGCACATGATACTTGTCCTATTGATAAAAAAACATACTATTTTTTACATGATATTAATGAGTGATGTGTCAAAAAGGATATTTATATTTTATATTCCGGAAATATTTCCATGGTTTTCAGAACTTTATAATTCATAGTACAGAAAAACAATTAGATGTACATGTATTACATTTTAAATAATTTAATCATCATCATTAATTTAGAGAAAACTCATCAATTAATCAAAGAAGTGTCTCATTCTTTAAAATCTTGAAGATGATGACAGTTTGCTTACTGCACTCTCCGGCGAGAAAGGTTTTAAGCGCTTGATCTTCATTTCTGTTCTCAATTTTTACCAAGTCCCATCCTCGAGTTCTACGGCATTCATCACGGGCCTGGTTCCAGGATATAGGTCTGTTGAAGTCAACGATACGGTATCGACTACTTCCTCTAGTAGTGTCTGTAATTTTTTAAAATGCATTTTTAATGTTCAAAGTACATTAGATTATGCATGTTGTTTTATCAAAATTTGATTTTTTACTTTACCAAATAAGTTGCACTTTGTCGATTAAGCATTCTCTTTTACTAAAAATTTAAATTCGGACAAGTTGCACCATGTAGATTGAATTGTATGTTATAATTCATACCGTGACAGCGAAAAATCAAACAAGAATTAACATATCCTCAGTCATAAAATATATTAATTTGTATTACAGCTAAATAGTATTAAAAAAGAAAAGTATATATCAGAATCTTCAAAATAAAAGGCAAATTTGCTCGCATATTTTACTTGTTACTTTGGTTGCTATATTACAAATTTAAAACACGATTCAAGCTGAGAAATTGCTTTAAAAATATCATCATTTATAGTTTGTACGCTTATTTTATATTGGTTTTTTATTTGGGGAGGTTGTATACCTTTGTTAGAATTAGACTGTTTTTATAAATTTTCTGCCGCAGGGGATTCATTTTATATTATGATTATATTCAATTTACATTAAATTTTAAAATAAAAAAAAACCTTTAATTGCAAATAGATTTTCTTGTTTTTCTTATGTATAACAAGACTGAAAAATAAGTAAAACATCACACGTTTTTAAAATTTGAAAAAGCGTCATTTTCTAAATGTACCATTATTTTAATTATAATCACTGTGTCAAGGAATTTTGCATAAATGAAAAAATGGTGATTAGGATTAAAAAAAAAGCACAATTCAAATCTAAAAAAAAAAACAAACAAAATAAAAAGAAATCCAATTTTAAAATGAATCGTAAAAGTTTAGTAATGTTACACCCATTGCTGTCATACACCTGTCAGGAGCAGACTCGTGAGATTCCGCCTTTATATTGTAACTTACCAAACAACTAAAATTTTGCCTGTTAAAATTATTGTCAATAATAATTTGAACTTACCTATCACAAACACGAGCAAAACAACCAGATAAACTCTGAAACTCATCTGTCAATTAAAATAAAATTAAATGAAATTAACATTTAAAAAAATGAATTATATGAGCAAAGTACATAGTATATTAAAAAAAATAATGAAAACTTCCATCTTAATGATTTTCTTTTCAATAATTTAGGGTAGAGAAATATTCTTCTAAATTTCAAAAGTAAAACTTTTTTTTTAATTTTATATAAATATGAAAGGGAAAACAATTATTTCAACTCTTATAATTAAAACAAAACGCTGTACAAAAATTTCTTAAACATGCTTTAAAAAGTAAGATATAAATTAAGAAAATTATTGTATTCTTTAAATAACAATTTAATCAGAGTTAAATGATGATTTGATAAAATAAATGTAAAAGGTACAACAACATTCGACACTCTAAGAATGCAGTATAATCTCATCACCCTTAAAACATGTTGTTAATAGAAAATGTATTTTAAAATTAAATTAAGCAGTATAACATCAGCCCACCATATATTTATATTTTAATTATTATGACGAATATACAATAAGTTTTCTGACTTCTCATCCTTGCAATTGATATATAATTAACGGTAGATCAATAAAACATACGTACATTTAATAATTAAATAAATAAAAGGTAATAAGAAGAAAAAAAAAAGAAGAGAATAAAATCAATTAAACTGATTTAAAAGTATTTAGCAACAAACCTTATTCAGTATCTTCAAAATCTAAACAAAAATCTCGAGTGCTGTTGTTTCTTATATACGACTGCAAGAGATTGGAACTCCTTGGCGCACGTGATCTTAAATCCATAAACTGACACGATTAATTAAATCATAACAAACACCTTGATTTATTATCCAGTGAAAACAAAATAAGAATGCACAATTCGCACTTTTATGAAATGGCGCAATACTGTTTTTGGAAATTTGTTTCGAAAGTCCAATGTCACTTAAAGGATGTTTTTTTTTCCTTGTTACCCACGTTTAATTATCAATTTAAAAGTAATGCGTTCTATGTTACATCTATTTTAAAAAGTTAACAAAAAAATTAGCTTCAATTCGAGCTACATTTACATCAGGGTTGGGGTCAATTACTTTGAAATGTAATTAAATACTTTCAAATACATTGATAATTTTGTCAGTTACTTGCAATTACAATTACATTGATTTTAACAAATGTAATTAATTACTCTCAATTACTTCCAAAAATTTTGAAGAACAAATACATGAATATTTTGAAGCAGCAATATTATTAAATTTGACCTTTCTTATTGCCCTGGGCAGTGTGTTTATGCTGTATACACATTATAAGGCATTCAGTTATTGAATAAACACAAACTTTATGCCAACCAATGCTGGTATGCATTATGATAAAACACGTTTTTTAATATGTAACTTGAAAAATAAAGTATTTGAACTGTAATTGAAATGTAATTGAAAAATACATGACTTTTTTTGGAATGTATTTAAATACATTCAATTACTTGTAATTGAAAACAAACTCAATTACAAATACTTTCAATTACTTTGAAAAAATGTAAATTTAAATACAGTAAATTACAATTACTTATTTCAATTACCCCAACCCTGATTTACATGTTTTTTCTTCATCTCTGTGCAAGAATTAAACCAAATTATTTAGTATCGCATTAATTAAGTATTTTCTGCACTTCAAATTAAACTTTTAATTGATATGTGGTTGTCCTTTCTAGCATATTTAATTTTGCTAAATATTTGCAATGTGACCTAAATCAAGTATATGTTCTATTAAGCATAGAATACAAAAGATTTATTTGGATTGATTTGGCATTCTTTTTGTCAGTGAGTTTGTAATAGGTTCAATTTTATCATAATCATATTTGATTTTTTTATCTCGACCGAAATTTAATTAAAAATTCTTTTATTTCCAGAATTTTGCATTTTCCCCTTCCTTTTGACAACCAGGTGAATAGAAAAAAAAATGTTCAAAACGGAATTTCGTCCAAGTAAGATAATTACTTAATTGCTATTGTCTGTTTCATGGTTGTTGAATACGGATAAATAGAAGGTAAATCAAAGCAGTCTATGTCATCTTCTGTTGTTGTGTTTTTTTTTTGTTTTTTTTTTTGTTTTTTGTTTTTTTTTTTTTTGTTTTTTTTTTTTTTTTTTGCAACTTAGAAAAAAAGTAATTTTAAATCATAAAAAAATCTTATAAATATTTGTTCATCTTTACATTGATCCTCTGCTTTCCAGCTTTCATTTGGCTTGATATGTACGTGTTAATTTTTTCTTTTAATTTATTTACGAATTCAGTGAAAATAATTTGAATAATTTACTCATTTATTTTATTTATATTTCCTTTCTTCTTTAATTTTAATTTATAGACGTAAATAATTCCTTGGATCTCTCAATTTTACAAAATTTTAGTTTGAGTCGTAACTGAACTAAGACGGATAATTAATAATGGTTTTGAAAGAAATGTCATAAGGATTAATTATTGAAGACATTTAATGCCTACTAAATAATTATCTGTGAAATATAACACTCCTAAGCTCTTCATCATAGCTGTCTTAACATGTGATAAGATGTCTTTCTTTCTATCGGTGTTCTTTTCAAATGATACATTTTAGGGGAGAAGGGGGATTTCTGCTTTTTTGCTGTTGTTTTTCATATATGTTAATTTTAAATTTTAACTTTGTTTTCTTCATAAAAACGTAAACATATACCACGTATGATATTCAACTAATTTTTCATAGTCTGACAAGTTTATTTCAGTTTATCTTTCATAAAATGTTTAAGAATTATTTATGAAAGATTACACTTTTAACTGATAGAAAATATATTTGGACTTGACAGACGTAAATTTTATCTCACCATAGATTTTTTGGATATTAATTGGGATTTCCAACACATCAAAGTTTTATGGGAATCACTAGTATTCATTAAAATACTTAGACCGAATATCAGCTTTCAATCGTTAAAGTAAACAAAAGGTACATTATATTATGTTAAACATGGGAAATCCATCCGACCACAAATTCATAAATTGACCTATCAGCTAATAGTTAATTATTTATAAAAGCAGTCGTAGTATGTACAATTCGTAAAATATCCATGTATAGTATGTATGAGTATTTTGAGTGTCATAATCATTTATATTCATATTTCTTGGTTATTTAGAGCCTCATATAACACGTTTCTTATTATTTATTTACTTGCTTGTTATTCAAATAAACTCAAACTGCAGAGAGAGAGAGATCTACATGTATGCATAGAAAGATTCGTCAGGTTTAATTTGCGAATGATTGATATTTATAGAATTATTACTATGAATTATGAATTTACACTAAATAATTACTTTGAATAAACAGAAATATTTTAGAGAGTAAAAAAAAATTGGCTTATGTAATGTCGAGGAAAATGTAATATATATAATTGCCTTATATTAATCTTCATTCCACAGAAATTTATCTCTTTGCATATTTTCATGCATGATAAGTCTTGTGCATTATCTACAATAAATATAGATGTTCAATAATTTGACTTCATATTCGCATTATTTTATTGTATTATAAAATTTGAAACTCTGTACACGTAATTGTAAGATCAGATTTAGGAAATCATCTTAGAACTATTCATTATGAACAACATAAACTGAAAAAACAAGGAAACACATGGCTCAAGTTTTTAGAGTAGATTTCTGATTGAAATTTTCAAATTCATTACAGAAATGATAGTTTTGTTTACAAGTGTCTCTGTATACGGAACTTTCGAGATACGCCGGAATCGTGGTTTACGGCTGACTTTTACACACAGCAGTCACGTGATAATAAGGAAATGTAGGGCATTGTAATGGCGAATGTTTACATCGCAACGAAATATTGAGCAGACGAAATTATTCGACGTCTGAAAAAAAGGAAGAACACAGATACTCCCAGCCACTACTGGTGTTCTTTGTCAGGGTGTGCAGCAGACGGGAGGCCAGTTGAGCCACTTATCCTTGGATGCAAGGCGTCCAATTTTAAGAGGAAACTCAAATTACGAAGGCAGCGGCCTCAGCAGGTCTTTCGAGATGAGGAGTTTTCCCCTAGACGATACCACTCCGTTTGTTCCCTACATTTTGTAGATGGCTGTCCCACTGAAAACAATCCTATCCCTACCCTATTTAGTCGCTACAATTTCAAGATTCCAAAATAGAAACCACCTCCATTGAAAAACCTCAGCATGCATATGCGAGTACAACCGCTATGAATATACATGTATACCTCTACATCAACAGAGAAGAAGTGTGAAAAGGGTCAATGTAAAAAAAAAACAGGGCCATCCAGGAAGCTGACTAGATTCGAAGAATTCTTGATCACACTCCTTAGAATTTGACTTGGTGTCAACACCTCTTTACTTGCTAACTTGTTTGGGGTAGCCGAGAGTCAGGTATACCAAATATTTAGCACATGGATTAATCTCATATATAGGGTGTGTTACTAAGAAATATTAGATTCAAACTGCAAGTTCACTAATTTGTCTAAGTTTCAAATAAAAATCTAAATATTGTTAATATTTTATGAATATATCTTAATTTTTTATTATATTACAAATGGTTTATTTCCTTAAATAAATTAATTACTGGTAATTGGTAAATATATTATATATATATATTTATTTATTTAGATTCACAAATAATATAATTCACACAGAATATTAGTATTTTGACTTTGAAAAGTATTACTAAGTAACTGTATTTTATATAGGTATTTGGACCTCAAATTAAATGGCCTTCAAGTGCACAAGTATAAGGAAATTCATACCACACTCATTCAAGAATGCTTTTCCTTGGACAAGAGTTCAGAGTAGTCGACTGAACAGAGATGTTTGTTCAGCGGCCACGTACCCCTAGAGCACAGCATCAAACATACAATAACTATAAGAGCCATAACACATTAAAGTGCCTTGTTGGAATCACTCCCTCTTGTATCACCACTTGACAAACGAATAATGATCTATATATGATGCATGTAATTGTACTATCCAAAGATGTGTTCATGAATGCTCTATGATCATGAATAGTAGCTATGCACATAATATGACATCTGAAACAAGTGCTTACATGTAAATTAAATCAAAAGAATAAGATCTTTTTTATGTATCTGAATGTTCATTCCATAAAGGCATCTAAAACATACCAGACCTGGGGTCAATTACTTTAAATGTAATGCATTAAATTACAATTACTTCGAAATTTTTACCATTACAATTACCATTACCCTCATTTAGAAAAGTAATTAATTAAATTACAATTACTTTGTTTAAGTAATGAATTACATTACACATTACATTTTATAAGAGAAAAACACAAATTTTATGACCACACAATTTATATCTATACTTTTCACACTTTGTGCTTGGTTGATATGCTTTCCCTCATGTCTGTAAGTCAGAGTGGTATTTGGATTTTGTATTCATTTATCATGTCCATGTAGTTTACCAATCTACCATGATCTACAGTTGACAAAGAAAGTGGATCGGAACACTTTTAATGTTGCAGTTTTGTTCAGTCTCTGATGTTAGTTCCTCCGTTTTTTTTTTAAATAAATGTATTAATGTCACTTGTTTTGTGGCTTCTTTGAAACCCAATGATTTCTTCTTTTTTTTCAAAACAATTCTGGCTTTCTTCAATTGATTTTATAACTGTCTTGTCAAGAAGTTTTCCATTAAAACAATTATTTATATGTAGTATGTCTGTCAATCACCACTGAATAAACATTTTTTTTTTTTTTAAAGTAAGATATAGGATTTTAATTTTAAGACTTTAACATTATAAATAAAAAAAAATAACCTCTCAGTGACCTTTATTTGTTTCAGATTCAATAATGAAGAGAGATTTAAAACCAAAATGTAATTGAAAGGCAATGGTCATTACTGACATTTTTTTTTTAAATTAATGCATAAACATTACAATTGTAATTGAAAGATGAGTCCATTACACATTACATCCAATTACTTTGAAAAAATGTAATGATTACAATGCATTACCATTACCCCAGGTCTGATACAAACTGTAATGTAAATATTGTATTTATTTATGAAAGAATTTAATCATATGATCATGATGATTGAAATATTTTATTGTTTGTTCCTAATTTATATTTATCAGTTCAGGTATTCTGCCATCAATAAATTATGAATATTAATGAATCCTGTACCTTAGACCAAAAGTGTTTTAAGTTTTTCCTCACTGTTATAATCAAGAATGCCATAAATTATTATGCATTACATGCTTATCTCATTTACAAATTTGTTGCTCTGCTATACTTAGAGAGACATAATTGCAACTTTCAAATGTTTGTCGAAGAGATATTCACATTTTTGTACTATTTCCTCAAATTTCAAAGGATCATAATGTATTTGCTCACAGAAAAATCCACATTTTGTGTAAAAACACAGGAGTTGAAACAATTTTTTTTCTTCAATTTCTTTAATAGAGTTGTTGTTCAAGGACTTGCATGGGTTGTTTATTGAATGGTGAGCGCTAACTTCAGGTTCTTCTCCTGTATAGTCCTGTAGTTTTATGTAATTGGCCAATACAAGATGAGATGACACGAGGCTTAAAAAATTGTCCCAAACACATGGAATATCTGTTCCGACTTGAGTGTGACAGTCTTTGTGCCTCTCACAGAATGAAGCCACAGCAAATATCGAAGCTGTACAGTGCTTACACGACCCATCATCTCTAAAATCAAGAGAACTTTTGTTCAAAGTGATGAAGTATTGAATATGAAATTCCATGACATGAATATATAGTGTATTGAGCAATTTACATAATCATAAATGCTTGTAGGCTGAGACAGGGCTCCCTCTGTGTATGTTTTTTTATGAACAAAAAGCATTAGTATATCTTTATGAAATAACATTTTTGATAATTATTGCTTTAAATTCTACTGGAGAATCTGTAGTCATAATGTGAAAACCAGAATATTTACACTACATCCACCTGAGTGAATCTGTTCATTGCCCTCAACAAATATCCAGGTCTTGTACGGATCTGCATCTGGCTAGTCTCAGGAACTGTGTCACACTTGATGTACTGAAAATCATCAGACAGGGGGGACACTTTCACTTTATCAACGTGGTTGTTTTAGTCTGTATCCATTGTCTTGTCTCTGTCTATGTTTTCAACCGAGAATAACGTACTCCAGCCATCGTTCAAAAGTTTTATGAAAACATCGGAAATCTCAATGTTCGGCAGTTTTATGAGATCTTCAGACCACCTATCAACACTTGTTATATTTCGGAAAACTTTATCTCCAACAGTTTGACATCACCACCCTGTAGGCCTAATCATCTGCCACTTCTGAATTTCAACTCCCAGTTCACAAAGTCTTATCAAATGATGATTTTAATATATTGAAAAAGCTATTCCTTTAAAGGATAAAAGGTCTTTCAGCATAGGCACTTGCCAAGAATTGAAATTATAGTCGTAATCGCAGTCTGTATCTAATGACGCCATCGTTTACGATGAAAACGGAAGTAAACATGCCCTACATTTCACTTTTGCGTGATGTAAAAATCGGGTCGGAAACGTATCTCGGAAGTCGCGTATTGAGACGAGCCTCAAGGTCAATCATCTATAACTTCTCAGTCATTTTTTTCTTTGCTTTTACATGAAAATTCTTGTTTTTATTATTTTAAACTGAATAATACCTGTTTTTCAACTGAACATATCTTCTTCAGTTAAAATTTTAAAGGTTATTTGCATTCACATCCCTCGTTTAGTAAAGTCTCCCGATCGGCAATATACTGACTTCCTAAAAGGCATTAGAGATACAAGGAACATTAACAATCGTCAACGAAGGTATAGGCCCGGGAAGTTGTAGTCCCTGGAATACCTAGAATGAGAAAGTTTATCAAAATTTCATTCAATGTTGAGAATTAAATTCAATTGATAAATTTAGTTTTGGTCACTGAAATTTTTAGTATGAAATAAATATGCCTAGGGGTCTCAATATCAAGCTGATAAAGGAAGCATAATGCTTCAATCCTTCATTAATTGTCAATGGGACATTTTGTTTCTTATCTGAATTCAAAATAGTCATAGATTCCTTTTGTTTATGCATACAAAATATATCATTTAAAGTATTATAGGCAACACATTTTTTTTTACTCTTTTCAACAAGATTGTTTTTGGAAATTTTCAATTTATTACAAACGTTTGTACAGAAGTATTGTGATAAGCAAATATATATATATATATATATATATATATATATATATATATATATATATATATATATATATATATATATATATATATATATATATATATATATATATATATATATATATATATTAAAATCAACACCATCCTGGTGTTCATAACCCACCATAATTTTGTGGAGCTGCAGATTTAGTATTCGATAGGTAAAGAGCAGGTACAATTTACTTTTGATAATAGTCATGCCTCGACTTCAGTTTCAATACAACATCCGAGAGCTTTCTGGATAGATCGATGTGTTCATTTGGACCATCTAAAATGTAATGCTTTTCATTACTTTTCTTACGACACCTACAATTAATAACAGAAAAAAATTAGATTAATTAGACTTATTTAAATTTTTGTTGCTATGGTGAATGCATAGAAACCCACTGCCAAATAACACTCAGTGTGCAAAACAGTTTCCAGTAAAGCTTAGATTTCAATAGAATAACTTAAATTATTTATTTCTGTCTTCTTCTATGCCAAACCTTTCAGATTAAAAAAGCATCATCGTGTGTTGAAAAGGAAACGTTGTGTTTGCCGATGCATCTTCATGATTGTCATTAATCACTTGATCTGGCTTGTACCAGCCCTGGTAGAAACCTGGGTAGCCATCTATTAACTTAAAATCTCTTTCTAAAACATATATACCAGGACTAATTTATACTACATTCGAAAAGTTATACAGTATCGTACTAGTATTTTACTGTGTTTTAAATCACTCAAGTATGCATTCAAATTAAATTAGGCACGTCAGCATGTTATGAAAGTTTGTGCAATTTCTCGAAAAACGTCTATAACAGAAATTTTAATTTAACAAATTTTATTTTGATTCAATTTTTCAAATGTTTATTGGTCGTCACGCTTGATTTTCATATTCTTATGAATGAAAGTGGGTTGAACGGAGTACTGCAATATTCAACAAAAGCATGCAGCTAGGGAATGCGAATTAGTAGAGGATGAATATATTTACACTAATTGAAATAATTTTATGTTGTTCCATATGTACATGTACCCTATGGCAGCGTGGCAACATTTTTCTGGTATCTTTTCATCAATGTTGTAAACAAATTCTGTTCTTTTGGACTCCCTTCCTGTTCTTACACTATCCCACTGATCAATTCAGTCCAGACTTGGGTCTGCAGTGCGTAAAGAAGCATGTATTTCTCAAACACCATGATAATATTACGAAAGGAAAAGATCATTGTGTCTAAAAGATTAAGTAGCGTAAAGGAAATAAACTTATTCGACGAAAAATTAAATCAAATAGCATTATGCATACTCAGTCTTTAAACTTTCTAATACACATTATCCATCATTTGTAAAATATGCCAATTGGGTTTGTTTGGGGAGGAATATCTTTAAGAACAACGTAAACAAAATAGAAAAAAGTGCGCTTTATTTGAAGTATTGTGATTACACTTTAGAATCTACCTGATGTCCCTCCAGCTGCACTGACAAAAGTAAACATCTGGTCCACTGCATACAATTAAGGATGAGAGGAAATAGATAATGTAAATATAAAATATGTTGACTGTAAATTACTACAAATAACATACTTATGCATGTGTACTTAGAAACGTCCCATTCGAGATCTTTTTTTTACTAATATAGAGACGTCACCGTGTGCAGGTGAAGGGCTTCAAATTTAGAACTATACTCGGCACTCAGGACCAGTGAGCAATGAGCGTTCTTTATCGTGCCAACGCCTGCCGTGACATGGGACCTCGTTTTTAAGGTCTCATCCGAAAGACCCGTGACTTTGACTTCTTATGCCGAGGGTTTGGTGAAACTAGCTTAAGGAAAGGAATTGAAAAATTCTTTCTAGATCTTACTACTTTTACATCACAAAATCTTCAATGCAGATGGGAGATGATATAAAACAATGGCTGTTAATGAGTACATGTACATCAAAAAGTAAAGGTAAATTGTATTATATCTTTCAATCCTCTCCAAAGTCTGTTGTTTGGGGGGATGATTTTGAAAATGTTTTTTGCTGCTCTGGTGCTTTTCGAGAATAGAAGACACGCTTAGCTTTTTAGAGACGATAAGAAGTCATCATATTGACAACACATTGTTGGAATTTTTCATCTTCTTTCAAATAGTTCGTACAAGTCACTGTAGCCTAGTGGTAGAGCGTTCGCTTCTCTAACTTTACCATGGAGCACACTAAAGTCGTAGAATATATGAAATATACCATCTACTTATGTACCACTATAAGTGTAGGTTTAAAAGGCCATGTGCTTCTCCTTTAGACTGTAGGTTTCAGTTGAATGAACAGACCGTTAAACCTATCCGTACCTAATATTTGCCAATAAACTTGTGTTAAAATACCAAAAAAAGTCATAAAACAGAAAGGGAGTCGGTTGTCATTATTCCACTAAATGTATCATTAAACTCACCCTTAGAAAATTTTCTGGGAATTGATAAACCTCTAGGGAAGAGAAATGGTTAGGTACTACTATTATGCATCTAAAGGGAAAATTACTGAAGAAAAATACTATACTCAGAAAAAAGCCATCGGACGAAACACTTTGAGAGAGGTAAATTGAGATGAGAATCTAAAAATCAATTCTATCTTGCCTTATCAACAGGCTACAATTTACTACCCAGATTTTGTTTTATTTTGTTTTGTTTAACGACTTTTCAAATTATAGGGCAATTTGCTCGACCGGGGAAGCAAATTAGATAAAAAAAATCTGAAGCTAACAGTATTACTTATAGAAGGTCTGTGTCGTTTTATGCTTTATGCTTTATGTTTCATACCTGAACAGTTTTTCCAATTGTGATATAGATAAACATGACATTGTATTTCTAAAATTTCCTTTTTAAAAATAAGTTTAAGTTTATATAACAGCTGTAATTGCGGTTGTTTATGTAATAACGGTTTATCAGTGTAACAAACTATTAATTAAAATAAGGGAAAAAAAAATAATAATCATGCAGTTGAAACTTGTTTAGTTGTTCCATATCTTTTTGTGATACTGTTATGGTCTCAAAGTGATGATAAATAAACGCTTTAGATTTTCGAACAATAAAAAAATCGTTAAAAAGTTTTCTATCTGTGATAACTTCAGTTTGTTGTATTGAAGAGTTAAAAAATGTCGTACTCATTGTGACGTCATAATTAAATGTGCACAAGAAAGCCGCTCAAATCATATAAATTGCGTACTCAGTTTTAACGACGTCAGCAAACCCGCGACCTACGTTAAGTTTACGATTTTCGATTAGTTTTTCCAATAACAGGAATTTCCTGCGTATCCAGGTTTGCAACCATGACGACAAATAGAATTTATATCACAACTTCCATTTCCTCTACAATTTGAAGGACATCTGCTTCGACAGAAACAAAAACAAAAAAACAAAACAAAACAAAACAAACAAACAAACAAACAAACCGGTGTACCCTGCCTTACATTCCTCACAAAACCCAGTATACCTGTGTAGAAACAATAAAAAAAATTGATCATAAAATCCTGCAGTAGTTCAAAATGGATATGAGTTCCATAATTATTTTATCATTAATGGTTATGATAGCGAGTCAATTATGATTCAGTTTCATCATGAGGAAACAAATCTATTTATTAATGCTACATACCTGTTACACTTTCCGGATCCACCACAATCAGGAAAGCAGGAGTTTTCACACTGCAAACCGTGGTATTTTCGCAAACAATCGTTGAAACAGAATCCAGTGTATTTGTTACAAGAGCCGTTTCCACCACAGAAACCACATTTCTTGGTGCAGCTCCAGCCATAGAACCCTATCGGACATGCTGATATAAATATCATATTGCTAAAATCTAGGATATGTATAAATAATGTTTACATTTAAAGATCCCCCCCCCCCAAAAAAAAATACAGAATTCAGAAGAAAATATCAATGCATTTCTTTTGAGACCATTTTTTGTTAAGATCATTAAGCATAAAAAAAATTTCTGCAATTCTCAACAAATATTTTCTCCAAAGGTTTATTACTTCCACAACCACTACGAAACTGACTTCAAATCTGCATTTCATGGATACTTAAAATGCAAGTCTTTTCTAAAGGTTGATAAGGAAATCAATGTGTACACATGTATGAATAAAACATGTTATTGTATATATTTTTCAAATGTCTTCACTACAGACATCGTTCAGTGCACTAATTAACTTCCTATCGAGTGGATTAATATTATTTATATATCTTAATTTTATAATGTATATCTAAGTAAGTCATACTGAGTATCTAATCCTTTTCCTCTTTCGATTTCTTAACGTAGTTAAAAAAAAATGAATACTCTGTGGCTTACCTTCAGAAACAAGAACAGCAGAAAGGAACAGGAAAGTAAGCAAAATCAATCTTTGTCAGTAGCTTCTATTCCTCATCTAAAATTCAAAACATAATCAATGTGACTTCACATTCAAAATATCTTGAAATATTCATATTAACACATTTTAGTCACGAGTAAACTTACTAATGATATCTGTAATGATATCGTCACCTATTGATAATAATCTCATGTCTTATTTAACTTTTTGTCTCATTATAACATAAATAGATCTGGATAGCATGTAATTATAAACGTAACCTATCGATCTGGAAAGAAGATTAGGCTGATGTAGAGTGAAAACGAATACATAATTATAAGATGTTGTTGATTGTTCGTTTTTTCATCTAGCGTACAATATCAATAGCTAAAAAGAAGGTAAAGCATCTTGCAACCACGAAATAAGAAGGTTATAAAAAAGAATAAGTGCCTCTTTTTGTTTGTGTTCTGAAATGATAACTGAAATTTGATCTTGTAGTCATTCATCTGTTATTCCTTTTCAAATTTAATATCTATTTGCTAAGAAAATAAATTGCAAGACATCTGATGTTCCTAGCCTATAATCAAACATCTCAAGCACTGAAAGAACAAGTCGATCTGAAGACTGTTTCATAGATTTATTCAAAAAATGAATACTGAACATATACCCTGGATGTTATCAATTAATGGTAAGTGTAAGTAAGATTTAGTTGCTTAATTTATTTGATTGAAACGTTATTGAGTGCTTTAGTATTACTTCATTGAAAACTAATACTAAAGAGAATATTTGTTTTCCATATTTTTCTTCACATTTGATTGAATTTATAAGTAAAAAAATAATTTAAAAAAATAGATCAACAAATGAAACAAATATGTCCTGCTTGAATGATAGGGATAAGAATCCAACTGTTTGATGGTGTTTTTTTTTTTCAAAAAGTTGTACAGTGCTTTAAAAAGACAGAGAATTGCGTATATCAAATAACGCTTGCTCATTCATCAAGTATTAGTCTTTTCTTGCATCGACTGACTTAACGGAATGCAGATTTTCGAATGACTACAAGAACTACTAGTCATCAAGGTATATTAAACCATATCTACTCTTAGTTTGTTTGTCATAAACACTACTTTTTAAAGATACATTATAATGCACTTCTTGAATAATGCATTATTAGCATTGCCCAGTTTATTTATGATATCAGTTGCAGTCGTGGGTAGAATTTTGATATGTGAGCACATGTAATGGATATGATCATGGTTCTTTTTTATCAAGATTTAATGTCGTGGTTTGTTTAATGATAATGTAGAATAACCAATCATGCTGCGCACATCAGGAATTGTCAATGCTTAAAAGGTAAATATTCATGTGTCTTTTGAACAATATAAGGCACATTTAAAGCCCAATACTTGAGTTTGCATTACGAAGATTAGGAAAAAAGTACAAAATTACAAAACTGAAATTCTAAACATTGTTTTTATTTTTTCTCCTTCATTACGAAGGATACATATTTTTACATATAGGTAATCGTTCAGCCCAATTCTGAATGTCTAAAAGAAAGTTAATTATTTCTAATAACAGTCCTGAAGGAAAAACCTGTATCAGACTAACGAAACACATATTGAATTTTCTAACTCATACAATCATCTTGGAATTCTCTTAAGCTTCAATTTTGACCCTGGCGAAAGAACATATAATGCTTGCAGGAATGGACGACAAGCATATTTCGCTCTTAAAACGTCCGAACAGCTAAACCTCATAACAGTGGCCAAAATGTATAAATTAGTTCTTACCATCGGTCACTTATGGAAGCGAATTATGGTGCGATCTTCGGACAAAAGACATTAGGTCACTCAACGCATTCCAATGTTTTATCGTTAAACATGTCATGGACCACAATACCAGATCAGACATGTGCAAAAGCCTTCTAGATCTCCTACCAATTACAGCAGAGATCGATATTAAGAAATTGCAATTCTTTGGCTGTCTCTGTGAACTCAACCCAACGTATCTTACAAAACGTTTATTCATCATCTGTCTGTTCTCCTACTTGTTCAATGTCAGTACTAGGCTTTATGGGTTTATTTAGGGCATCATTTCCATTCTGTTGAAACACAATTTATACCATGTCTTAACTGATTATCTCAAAGTGGATTCTTCCCCAACAGGTCTCAGTGGAAACATCAGTGAAATCCTCCGTCATCTATTTCATTCTGCCTCTAGGCTCAACCGAATGCTTGCCGACCCTGACTTTGCTCAATTTAACATCCTCTGTGTAGTAAAACCACCTAAGCATCTGTGGGTTAATAATATTCATGAAATTTTCTGTTTAAATTTATTGTGAAGCTATGGACCCTCCTAGATACACCGCAAGAATTGTGCTGCCACTGTGCAAAATCTTTCACAAAACGTGTTCGTGAACTCAACCCAACGTATCTTACAAAACGTTTATTCATCATCTGTCTGTTCTCCTACTTGTTCAATGTCAGTACTAGGCTTTATGGGTTTATTTAGGGCATCATTTCCATTCTGTTGAAACACAATTTATACCATGTCTTAACTGATTATCTCAAAGTGGATTCTTCCCCAACAGGTCTCAGTGGAAACATCAGTGAAATCCTCCGTCATCTATTTCATTCTGCCTCTAGGCTCAACCGAATGCTTGCCGACCCTGACTTTGCTCAATTTAACATCCTCTGTGTAGTAAAACCACCTAAGCATCTGTGGGTTAATAATATTCATGAAATTTTCTGTTTAAATTTATTGTGAAGCTATGGACCCTCCTAGATACACCGCAAGAATTGTGCTGCCACTGTGCAAAATCTTTCACAAAACGTGTTCGAGCACATTAATACAGTTTGCCCGGAAACATCTTTGCATCGCAATGCCTGGTGGGAAACAGTGATTGAGGATTACGACATCTCACTAGGCGCCGAGCTATCAGGACTCTCAGAAAGTGAATTATATTTGTTTCTTCACGGTGCTAGATATCTAACTTACGAAAGCCATGAAGGGACATGAGGATTCTCAAAAAAGTGTAAAAGTAAACCGAGATCTCGATTTATATAATCCGTTCTCTCGGATTGACAATCTGTTATAACGAATTACAAATTCGTTCTCACAGATTATCAATTCGTTCCCTCAAATAACACAATCCGTTATCTCGGATTGTAATTCGTTCTCTCGGTTTAAACGATTCGTTCCCACGGTTTAATTATTCTTTCTCTCAGATTATCAATTCGTTCCCTCAAATTACACAATCCGTTATCTCGGATTGTAATTCGTTCTCTCGGTTTAAACGATTCGTTCACACGGTTTAATTATTCGTTCTCTCAGATTATCAATTCGTTCCCTCAAATTACACAATCCGTTATCTCGGATTGTAATTCGTTCTCTCAGTTTAAACAATTCGTTCCCACGAAATCTAAGTCGTTCCCACGAATTAGTTATTCGTTCTCTCAGATTATTAATTCGTTCCCTCTAATTAGACAATCCGTTATCTCGGATTGTCCCTTCATGGCTTTGGTACGTTCCAGACTATTTTTAAGTCGACAAATGGGATTGGAAAACCTTTTTTTCAGTCATGGCACAGGGACAAGGAGTGGAACATGAAGTAAGTAAACTGAATAATTCCTGAAGACAAAATATAATTTCATATTTAATTTATAATATATGATTGTATTTTATTAATTGGCGTTGACAAATTTTGTTAATGAGTTCCCGACTAAGAATGGATGTGTACAAGTCGAGGATAACCACCCGCTCTGAGAAAAATAAGTTCACATTTCTAAAAATTTATGAAATTGTCAATAACATATGTCTTTGATGTGTATCAGTGTGCTTTAACCAATCAACTTTGTAGATATATACATTGTATATATAAAAAAGGAAAGGATCAGAAACCATTTAAAAAAATATTAATTAAATTTTACACTTACTTTTACGTCATTTAAACTTAATGTAATATAAAGATTAGACCCATTCGTATTCAAAAATCATGCTTATGGCTCCAGATCAACAGACCCATTATCTACTAAATCTGTTAATTTAAAAATATATCAAAAATGAAGGTGACATTTAACTTTTTCATGAACTTTCAAAATTGAGAAATGTTGTCTCAGAGCAGGGTATTGTTCCTTATATTCCCTCTTTGTTTTAGTCATGGGCTTACTGAGAATTTAAAGTAGTAAATTAAAAAATAAACGCATGGCCGTAGGAACTGGGGGGGGGGGGGCACGGGGCACGCCCCCAATAATTTTGCTGATATATAGTATACTATAGAAAAACATAACCTGCTCTACCCCCTCAATAAAAACGTCTGTTGACCTTTTTTTGCTTGTCTAGGAATTTTTGGTAGTTGATAGTGCCTCCAACTGAAAATGTATGCCTGTGCCCCCCCCCCCCCCCCAACTGACATTGCTTCCCACGGGCCTGAAATACATAAACCAAAAATCATTGAAAAATTGTTCTCAACGATACTCATTTTTGCAGGAGGAAATCTACCATTTAATCCATCAGTACTTCCATTTTGATTTACGATATCAAGACATTGTGAAAGTTTTGTTTCTTAACCATGGCATTGTAATGTCAACACGTCAGTTAAAAAGACACCTAAAATATTTAAATCTTACGAGGCGGAAGATTTTCTCCTCTGCCCAGTCTGTTTTTAATTTTGTATACAATCAATTGGAAACATCTGGACAAAGTCATGGCTATAGATGGATGCATCAAAAGTGTAAAATGAATGGCTTCAAGGTGAAAAGAGAAGATATAAGACTGTTGCTTCAAGTGGTTGATCCACATGGTGTTGATATCAGATCGAGAAGAAGATTAAAAAGGCGAGACTATTGGTCAAAAGGACCCAATTTCTGCTGGCATGTAGATTCGTATGATAAATTAAAGAAGTATGGATTGTGTATTAACGGATGTATTGACGGTTATTCAAGGAAAATTATTTGGTTGAAAGTTGGCCGAACAAATAATGACCCGACAGTCATAGGAAGATATTATTTAGACGCAGTAAATGTTCATGGAGGTTCCCCTTTGTTTATGAGAGGTGACTTGGGTACAGAAAATGTACTCATTGCTGCATTGCAGAATCTCTTCTCTAGAAACGACACACTTGAGCATAATCAATTTATCTTTGGAAAGAGCTCATTCAACACAAGAATTGAATCGTGGTGGGGTATTTTGAGAAAGGAATGTTGTCAGACATGGATGGAAGAGTTAAAGGATTTACAAAATCGGGGTCTTTTTACGGGTGACAAATTGGACACTAATCTGCTTCAGTTTTGTTTTATGGCGTTACTTCAGGTACATATATGTCTGCTCTAGAGACTATATTATTTCTTTCCCTTTTGACCTTTGAATTAATTTAAAATTTTATAATCTTATAAAAGAATTTATGAAAATTAAGTATAGTAAGATTTCAAATTTCAATAATATTTATTTCTTGTTATGAGTTACGATAGAAAAAAAAAATATCGAATTTAAACTTTGCAAGTACTGTGTATAAAAATCACTTCATTTTCTTTTCAGACTGAGTTGGACGAAGTAGCACGTGTGTGGAATACTCATTATATGCAGTCTAAAAAAACGGCAGAGGGAAGTGTTCGAGGTCGTCCATCGAATGTTTATCTTTTTCCAGAGCTCTTTCAAGTTCAAGATCATATTCATCCGATTGACAAAGAAGTTCTTGAGCTTTGTAAACATGAATGCACCATAGAACACGTGCTTCCATGCGATGAAGAAATATTTGAACTCGGTTGTATTTTCATGGAAGAATATGACTTAGAACCACCATCAAACATTTATGAGGGAAAGGCCATTTACATTGATTTTCGTTCCTGGATCATGAATGTTATGTAAAAACAACCAAAAGTCTTATAATCAGAAAACTAGTAACGCTATTTTCAAAATGTATGCAAACAATATACGTGTATCATTAATTTACAGTCTACATGTATTTGTTAACACAAATATTAAGATTTATTGCTCTGTATCATCTCAAAATGGTGGTTTATGGATTATAAGCTTGATCAATAAAAAAAGGGTGTATAAGCTTGATCAATAAAAAAAGGGATTATAAGCTTGATCAATAAAAAAAGAAAACTTTTTTATCATTTCACCAGCTGGACCTTTTGTTCTTCCCCGTAAAATTGTCCTAAGCTTTGAGCTAAAATGCATGGTGTCTTATTTTCTGCCACATCTTGTCAGATAATTATGTCGACTTTGTTAGATCTTTATTTTGACATGCCAGATCCTTATATCTACTGGTCAGATATGTTTGTTGACTTGTCAGATAGTAATCCTCATGACTAGAAACTCGGTATCTTGATATTAAAGCTTGCTAATGCCACTGATATCTACTTGATATCATAGAATCTGACAAGTTGATATAATTATCCAAAAGTCATCATAATTATCTGAGAAGTCGACATAATTTTCTGACAAATCAACTTGATAGATATTAAATCAACTTTTCAGATAACGATGTCAACTTGCCGAACTTTTGTAAACTTGTCAAATAAGTATGTTGACCTGTTGTTTATTGATGTCGACTTGTCAGATAATTATGACGACTTCTCAGATCCTTTTTTTTTCTTCTAAAAAAAGTATAATGTCAACTGGTTAACACAGTTTATGCATGGACACATGGGCATCTCTATTTGAAGTATAAATCATTTGCTTGCAAAGTATGCATAATAATTATCCCTGTGACTAAAATAATTCACCTCTACAGTTTTGAACACACCCCTCCCCCCCCCCCCCCCACAATGAATTCCAAAAAATATCATGACAGAATAAATATATCATATAGAATTTAATTATCAGCACATCATATCTAATTTCTTATTACTTAGAATAATGCAATATACACAAACAAGCAAAGATATACGGCTGACTTAAACGACCTTTATATTTTTATAAAGACTGTAGCAATATGTACGGAAACGTATAACCGCCTCGTGTTGTTGTGTTAAAACGCGATATGTCATCATAATTTTATTGTCAAATATAATTGCTTCAAAGTTTTGCAATTTATTTATGACACCAAATCTCTAATGAATGACATTTTATGAGATGTTTTGGACGACTTACACACTTTGATTTTTCAAAGTTGAATTTGTCCATGTCGCACTTAAATAATGCGTACAAATTTTGTCGCTTAATTGAATATTGCAATCATTTTTACAACGGGTCGCAGATACTATTGCAATATGTAAGACATGATGACTTAACGTAGGCAACTTATTTCAATGAAAGAGGCCAATTCGTCCAAATTTCGACGACTTGTAAAAGTAATTGCAGCAAAGTTGACATAAATTTGTCAATGTAATGTATTGTATCAAACTTGAATCGTTTGAGATACAGTTCATTTTTTTTTTTTTGCCTCACAGCGGATAGGATCTGTAAGTATAAAATGAGGAGAACTGGTTATTATTTTCATTTGTTGATTCTTAATCTTTTGGTTTGTTATTTTTTGTTTGTTTTTTAAAAGAGTAAATCTTATATGGAGGCGGATGCATAATCTTAATCCAAATTTCTTGTGTGAATTTTCAATTTAAATGATATCAAACATGTAATGATCGGATGGGCAATGTCTCCTTATGTGCACCATTCCCCCGAAACGTTTTAATTACTTTAAGAATTTCAGATGAAACTATATAAAGCGTCCTTGTCGATGTTGAAAATACTGAACAGATCTAATTAAGATAATAAAACTTGTTTTCAGAATCTCTCCATCGCTCTCTCTCTCTATCTCTCTCTCCTGGCAGAGGCATATATTTTTTTTTATTTCCTTTGAAATTAAACCCGCATGATAACAGAGACAAATCAATCGGGATCGGGAATCCGTAAACTTAGTATATTAGAGGAGTTGAGAGCGAAAACAGTTTTTAAAAACAGGCAAGTTACCTAGAGTAAGACATATCGTTTTTGCTTCCTTATGTACAAATAAGAATCGGAGAAAACTTGTATTAACATGAAAATTTAGGCCTAATGCTGAAACTGCTTCATCTACACAATACGCAACACAAACTGCAGTCTTGTAGGGGTACTACTAAATAGAGTACGCTAGAGTACTTTAGAGTACGCTAGAAAAATTATGTTATTTATTGCAGTTAATTTGTTTATTTATGTATGTACAACTTGATTAAGCATTATAAAAAACTTATATTGCAATATTTTGTTTCAAATATTTGTATTTAGCGATATATTTTGAGAAGAAATAACAGTCATTCATAATTCAACGCATTAAAGATTACTAATACCCCAATCTCGATAACTATTTTGTTTCTGATTTACTTACTAAATACTTACATCTAAATTTCAACAAATATTAAATTAATTCATGTGTAAATAGTTTTCACTTTCACAAGGAGACATTTCAAAATGTTTCTTAAACAAGATCGGGATCAAACGATAAACCGTAACCTGAAATCAAAAACTGAAATAACTCCTAAAATAAAGAAAAAATACAAATTTTATTTAAAATATACATTCAGTGTGTTAAACTAAAGTAGGAAAACATACAAAAAGTAGTATAATTGCATTAAATAATAAAATGTGACTAGCGTACTCTAAAGAACTCTATCGTACTAGTGTACTCAGTTTAGTAGGACCGGTCTTGTAGTCATGGATCTTAAACAATTTTAAAATAAATGTATATGAAGCATGCAAGATAGAAGTCTTTTTAACTGCTTTTGTTTTAAGTATATACTGTATGGTAATTTTATGGCTTGCATGATTTATGTTAACAATTCCTATTATTAAATCCTGGTGTTTCCTTGATATATACAGAAGCTGTAATCTACAAAAAACGTTATAATTTCAGAAATTCATAATTTCATATATTGACAGCTTAGTTGTTCATATTGTCAGCTTTATTTGATTTTTAAGTAGATTAATATGGTTAAATACAAAATATGCATTGTATTTCATGACCATGGTACATGTAACAGTTACCATGAAATCCACAGTTTGTAATTGTAACTACTTTTAACTAGGACTAGGAATTTCTGTTTTAAAAATTAAAATTCATGTGAAGACAGGTTGGAAAATAATTTTCTACATAAATGTTAGTTCATTCTTAGGTTTATATATAAAAAAAAAAATAAAAAAAAAAACATTTGATGAATAGTTTGAGTGAAAAATTGGAATTATGTGTTGTTGTTGTTTTTTTTTTTATCTACTTAAAAGAGATAAAGGTACTGCACTATTACGTATGAGTGACCAGTTTAGTGTAAACATTATTAGGGAGAAAGAATTTTCATGACCTATAGTCACTTCTCTACATATATCTGTATATAATGTTTAGGAAAACTAATAATTTTACGGTGTGACCGTTGGGTGAGTGCAGTTGTACCATAAAAATTTAACGCTTGAAATGGTGATCTGCCACATCAGTCATCAAGTTGCAATAGACATCTACACTGACGTTACATGATCACATGATGTAACAGAGCTCGCCAGGGTTTACGGAGACATCCGACCATTTGGTTTGAATTTATAAGACGTGCAATTTTTGTCAGAATACATTAATGTTGAGTATTTTTTGATTTCTACAAACCTAAAAAGCCTTTTTGGGGGATCATTTTTTAATTTGCCATCATCGCATGGAATCCTGGTAGCAAAGGAATTCTGGGAAGGTTTCACACAAAAATTTGCTCAATGTATATACAGATTTCTATCCAAATTTCACTGCTCTTATACTTTAGTCTATTGAGCTGCACTCACTATGAATGTAAATGATATTTTTCCAAGCACATTGCCTCGCATAGTTACTAGCAAATAAAACTGGTTCCACAGGACAGTTAAATGAGTTAATGCATGTATACATGTAGTAATCAGGTAGTAAAGCACCTTAAAATTTTTAATGCATGTTTAATGTGTGGTTGAAAAGCCCCATAATCCTACTGTGTAGCTCAAGAAAAAGATACATGCATCATAATATTTTTTTAAACATGATAACCAATCAAAATTATATGGAAAATTAGTTTAAATATTAAAACACACATTTATAAGTGCAGGGGTTTTTACTGAAAATTTGTTATAAATTTGCTAACAGGTTTTATTAGATTATATTAATACACATATTGATTTTTTTTTCAGCAAAGTGGTACACAATGGATCTACCAGGCCCCAGTGGAACTAAATGTTTAAAAATATGGACCAAACAGCAAATGAAAAAAGCTATACTTGCTAATTCTTTCAATGAATTAGTGGGAAAAAGTAAGCAAATGTGAAATATATACAAATGTACATTTTTTATCATAATAACCATATCTTTTAATATTTATATACCATATTGTCTTCAACTTTCATGATCACACATGCACACTTGAATATGTTAAGTGAAAAAACTGATGTTCTACTTTCGTTTGAGATTCGTAAATTTTTCATTATTTTATTTTAACATGTTTAAGTTACTCTAGTAGAAAAAATAATGTCACATCCAATATCTGCGTTTTTGGGATGCGCTTTTTACATAGGGGTGCATCTTTTACATTACATTTTGCTCAATACACGGGATTTTACATGAGTTATAGATTTCTGTTTCAAACCTCACCTGAGCTGAAAGCACACATTGTCCAGCAATTACGTCAAGGACTCTACTCAATTTCTCAAAGTATCACTAGGCCAAATTTCTCATCAAAATTGACATAAAGCATCTCTAGATAAAGCTAGGGTACTGTAGACATACTTTTTTCGATGGGGTCATTATTCTGTTGATCGAATCTCTAATTCTGCATGTGCAGTCTGTTGGTAGAAAATTCTGAGGACATCTTAAGACGCTCTGTATATACCTTTTCTTTATATCAAAAATTCCCATGGAGAATTTGTGACCGCGTACATAGTGTAAGTTTAAACCATGCAGTAAAAATTACTTCTACAGTTTTCTCTTTTTTTCACATGATAGGTCAAGCTTTACTTTCTTAGAGAAGTTAGAAAAGGTAGAGATTGTGTGAGGTCATTAAAATAAGTCTACTTCTCATAGAACCACTGTGTGAAAAGCTATTATATAACATATGTGGATCAAGCTTAGGATTAGGCCAAACTTATTCTCACATGGTCATCAAGAGTAGAAAAAGTTTGAAACAATCATTAAAATTGACCTTTTCAGCTAACCGGGTAGAAACTAATGAACCACTGAAAAGCTAAAACTTATATCATGTATATTGAAGCTGATATTAATATATGAGCTGACTTTAGTTTGGAATTAATGTTTTATGATGTGAGCACTGGGGCCAACACAGTTGTACAACTTAATCCTATTACATTAAATTAATCTGCATCTTCATACTTGATATCAGAGGCACATGCATGCAGTCTGAGCTAGAATGTGATAGGATATGATGTTGTAAGTGTACCGGTAATTAAGTTATAATTCTGTAAGTGAGTCTAAATGAACCAAGCACATTTTGAAAACAAAATACATTGCACAGTAGATTCAAGTAAGCAGAGCTAAATGACTTTACAATTATAACTGCATGTCCGTTAGATTAATTTTGCTACTATTGCATTGAATGATTGTAATATATATCAAAGGATTTCTTGGAAGTTTATCACAAAATTTTCTTTGACCAATATTGAGTCAGACATAGTTTGCTCCGATTTTTATATATTCATAAATTTACAAATACATGTACATGTATATGATTCTTTACAGCAAAGGTGAAGTTCAATATGGAACCGTCGTCAGTATTTCAATTTGTATTACTGGAGGACGGGACGGAGGTCGATGACCAAGAATTCTTTGAAGTCATACCTAACAACACCATTTTGATTCTTCTTAAGCCAGGGGAGACCTGGGAGAGAGGCAAGAGATGAATTCATTGTAAACTACTGTATGCAGGGAAGTTTTTGCCCCTGTTTTATTTTCGCCCCTTTTGCCCATGTAACTGAATAAGTGGGCGAATTCAAAGCAGGGAGAATTTAAAGAACATAGTATATGTTTATTGACCGAGTTCGAGGGCAACATAGGGCAACTTGCGTTTTGTCAGACCCAAGAATCAAACTGTCTGCCTGAGGCCGTAGGCAGTGAGTTTGGTTCGAGGGTCTGACAAAACACATTTTGCGTGAGAATTCTGTCAATAAATGTTTTGTTATACCTTTCATTTTATTTTATTGACATACATGTTTTTGTACTGTATTCCGTGATGTAACATAAGGTCTGTCACTGATTAACACCAATGAATGAAAATGAGATTAAGCTCCGCCCATTCTGCTACATAAGCGGTACAACATCTCCCCAAGCAGTGGGCAACATCTCACTCGGATTTTGGTGTTAAATTTTTTGTATTTAAATTATATTCTAATTTATCCTAAAATGTATTAAAAATCAATTTCAATACAAGTAATAAATGACACGACTCAGGCTTTTTACTGGGAATTATTAATGTTTGAAAAAATTGTAGTGTTGTGCGCCATGTTTATTTATACCCAAAACATCACAAATTTGGGTAAATATAAACATGACGCAAAAGGAGTTGCCTATCCTGTTTGTGTAGGTCCCTGGTATGATTGTTATCCTCGGGTTATTGTACCCTAAGACCTGATTATTTGTGATATGTCTCTACTAAACAGTTCTAAATGGTTCACAATGCACTGTAATTAATAAAACTTTGTACTAATCATATATTTTATGGTAGAATTGTTACAATTTCAGAATTGGATGTTTGAGTTTCAAAACTAAAACTGAAATTGTCTATTTTCTAATATCTGAGTACAGAATCATCACATATAAGTTAACATTATAACTAATTATTAACATTATAGGTACACTGTTGTGATTTGAAACTTTTAAAATTTGATCTGGAAATTAATTGTTGAATTTTGTTCCATTTTTAGGTTGAAATTTCTAATTGCAGTCAATTATGATAAAGTTATGATCTGTAGAAATAATCTTTTTACCTCTAAATATTAAAAGCAACGTGTTGCATGGTGTATAGCATTGTTCTTTCTTCAGATTTTGCATTACATGTGTATTTTGAATTGTCAAAAAGTTTTATATAATATATTTTTTAGGTCACCTTAGTAAACTCATGTGACCTATTGCTATCCGTTTTCATCTGTCGCCGTTCATCATGCATTAACATTTGAACATTTTCATTCAGCTTCTTTTCTGAAACCACTGAACTAATTTCAACCAATTTTGGCATATATCTTCTATGAATGAAGGGGAACAAAATTGAGAATTTCATGGTGATCCCTGCCTTCAAGGGATCTAAGGATGGGGCCAAAACCACTAAAATTAGTGTAATCATTAAAAAATCTTCTTCTTTACTTTTGTACATCAAGCAGTCAGACTGTTGGTATGATTGTAATCAGCAGTGAGTCCTCTACAAAATTGTGAAATTCATGGCCCCAGGGTCAGGGGTCTAGTACATTTAGGCAGGGCAAATACGTTTTATAGTGAAAATGCATTATTTCTTTGAAAATTCTTTTGTTAATACTATATCATTATGTCTTTTAGAAAGTCAAGATGAAGTAAAGAAAGAAGATGGTGGTAAGTCTTTTTATGAACTTGAAGGGATCCCAATTTTATCTTAAAACTGAAGACCATTGAAATTTCTAGCTTCCTCTTAGAGGACAACCTGCTCTAGGTTCAAGTATGGTGATTAATTAATTTAGTACAAGGTAAGGTGATGTTTTAATAACTTTATGCAAACAAAAGTAAGTGTATAAATTCAGTGATATCTGTCCCACTGGGGCTTCAGGAGTGGGAACAAATCTACTGTAAATCATGCTTTATTCTTGAGAACTTGATTTTTGCATAGTTAAGCAAAACAATGAGATTGCGAAAATTTAATTCTTGCTTTTAAAAATATTCCTTACGATCAAAAAGAGTAAAAACACCAATTTGTGAAAATTATGTCTCGCTAATAAAGAGTCATTATGACTATCTTGCGGAATAAGATGTCACGGAAATTTAGTGATCTACAGTATCAAAATTAATCCCAAATTAAATATTCTTCTCTTATAATACCCCTGCATGAACACGATGAACAATGTATTATTACGATGAATTGAAATGTAAAATTATTTATAACAAATGCAGTCTCAGGACAGTCTGTGTTTAATGCTATTCTCTGATAGAGTACATATGAATTATTTTTAGCTCACCTGAGCCGAAGGCTCAAGTGAGCTTTTCTGATCACATTTTGTCCATCGCCGTCCATCTGTCTGTCCGTCTGTTAACTTTTCACATTTTCGACTTCTTCTCAAGAACCACTGGGCCAATTTTGACCAAACTTAGTACAAAGCATCCTTGGGTAAAGGGAAATTTAAATTCTTAAAATGAAGGGACATATCCCCTCGCAAGGGGAGATAATCAAGAAAAGACAAAAATAGGGTTGGGTCATTAAAAATTCTTCTCAAGAACCACTGGGCCAGTAAAGCTGAAACTTATGTGGAAGCATTCTGGGGTAGTGTAGATTCTAAATTGTACAAATCATGTTCCCCGGGAGAAGGGCGGGGCCACAATGGGGAATCAAAGTTTTACGTAGAAATATATAGGAAAAATCTTTGAAAATCTTCTTCTCAAGACCCACAGGGCCAGAAAAGCTGAAACTTATGTGGAAGCATCCTGGTATAATGTAGATTCTAAATTCTTCAAATAATGACCCCCGGGGGAAGGGTGGGTCCACAATGGGGAATCAAAGTTTTATATAGAAATATATAGGAAAAATCTTTGAAAATCTTCTTCTCAGGAAACACTGGGCCAAAAAAGCTGAAACATATGTGCCCATGGAAGGATCTTGGGGTAGTGTAGATTTCAAAATGTCTTAATTATGATCAGTGGGGTAGGGTGGGGATGCATTATGTATAACAAGGGGGAAATCTGGTAAAGAACAGAATGGTCAAAGCTTCTCAGGTGAGCGATGTGGCCCATGGGCCTCTTGTTTTATTCAAATTTAACAGTTCCAAAATCTGAAGTACTTGGACTTTTAGAGAAAATAAGAAAGAGGAAGGGATCAGCAAAGGTAACAATTTATAGATCCGAATTTGTCAGCATCATGCAATATATATTACAATTGTACTATACCTATTTTTATAATGTGTCTTTTTTTATTATTGATGCCTGTATTTTACTTTACAGTCTATGAGTGTGCACCGTTTTGCTTAAACAATTATACTTGCATGTACAACATCACATCCAATTTATTTTATAAGCCTCTTTATACACATGTATGCAATGCTCTCTATGTACGAACGGATCAGTCTGTCTTACATACCCCCATCTCATGATACTTTTTTTAAAGCTTATATTACCTGTATAAATTCTGTTACAAGTGACTTTTGTGCTGTACTCAGGGGATATATATCAGCTAGAGTGTCCACAATTAAGTCAGCTTTATGAGAATGTGTCCATTATAAAATAATTACATGTACATTGTATTAAAGCCCAGCTACCTCGACCTGTATTAACTTATATCAATGCTATAGGGATGGACATTTCCAGACCTGTTTCAGATGCTGGATCTGCATGTCCTACATTTTCCACATAGGTGCATATCCATGTTTAAATTTTTAGAGCAGGCCCTTTCCCAAGTATATAATTATGATAGCTTATATGAATCAAACTTGTATGGATGATGCATCAATTTTAAGGAAAGAATTAAAAGACTTGCTTCAGATAAATACTTATTGTACTTCCTAAATATTCCAAATATTTATATTTGCTGTGTTTTTCGTAGTAAACCAACTGTAAAATTGATTTGAAAACCATTTTCGTTCATAAGTGTGCATAGAAATATACACAGAAACGTGTGCTAAGTATGTGATGTACTCACAATTATTTAAGGCTACAGCGACATTAAATATATGCCTAAATGACAAGTCTTTGTGATTCACATACCAACTCACACAAAACTTAAAAACATTCCTTAACAAATCCCACTTTAAAAAATACATTTACTATCATATTAGAATGAAGTGGTGAAAATATGATATGTAAGTGCTTCGTTGTGATTTCATAATGTGACTCTGAAACCTTTGAAGTGTTTCCACTACATGCATCTTACATCTGCATCACCAGCCATTAAATGAAAGGATTTCACCAAACTGTTTTATTTTATATATTATGAATTTCAAGTTTAACTTAAATATATGAAATGGGATTGATTGATTGTATATTCAGTGATTGTTAATTAACGTCCCTCTCGAGAATTTTTCACTCATGTGGAGACGCCACCACTTGTCGGTGGAGGGCTGCAAATTTTGTCCTATGCTCGACACTCACGGCCATTGAGCAGGGAGGGATCTTTTTTGGGCCAGCACCTACTGCGACACAGTACCTCGGTTTAAATACGGTCTCATCCGAAGGACCGGTCTCCACGTCCCACAGTGGGATTTGAACCCATGATGTAAAGATTCACTCCTTACTAATCACAACTCTAGAGCAAACGCTCTAACCACTGCGCCACATGGGCGACTTATGAAATGGGAGAGTAGAAATTAATACAAGGGACCAGACCAGGATTCGAACTGGGGCCCCTAAATCTCTGGTCAAGTGTTCTACTGACTGCTCTACTTGGGCACCGATGATCGAATCCGGCTGATCGACACATAAGTGGCTGCTTTCATTTTTGTTGAGAGGTGATCGAGGTTTTATATAAAGAAATGGACATTTTTAAATTAAGTCCAAGGTTCCCTCTAAGTATTAGATTATATTTTTCCAGTGCTTGCAGCCCTCCAAGTTGAACTAGTAGTCCATGACTTTTCACCTTGAAATTGGTAAATAATAGACTTAATCCAACATTGCACATATATAAAGAATAATACGTACCCTTTTCCATATCACATCCTGTATCAGCCCGAGACAGCAATATCAGCCAGAGGGCCGAAGGTCCGAGGGCTGATATTGGTCATGTGCTGATGTGATGTGGAAAAGGGTTTGTATTAATATATTTATTACATACTTAATAATAAAATATGGCATACATTAATTTGAGAAGAAAATAAGTAATTTTTAAAAATCATGCATGGACTTCTTACAGACATGTACATGGTCTATTGTCCCATACGATTTGGTTTTGTTTTAACTACTTCTATTTCAATGCACTCAATCAGTAATTTGTAAATGATCTATTACATGTATTTGTAAATTTAGATTAACCTTATTTTCAGAAAAGAAAATCTAAAAGAATATAAACCCACCAAAAATGGTGTATGATCACAAGCACTGTGTTTGTGGTTTAATTTACTAAGGGTGTGATATTGATCTGCATGCTGCGGCTAAGGGGCCTGATACAGCTATTGTGACGTCAGCCATATCGCATATGCAAAAAACCTGTATTTATTACTAAGTGTGTAATAAAAAGTTGGAAAGTAGGTTAGAAGTTATTGATATTAGGGTTACCTGGTAATTATGTGATATGGCCCTGGTCAGTTATTTTTACACGCCCAGATCAATAGAATGGGGACACCTATTGTTTTTGTCCTGTCTGTCTGTTGTCAACTTTAACCTTTGTCATTACTTTTGAACCATGAGAGATTAAACACTTATATTTAGTATGCTTATACTCTAATAATGTCAGTTCTTTCAAATGACACCAAGGTCAATGACCTTGTGACCTTGACTATGACCTATATGTAAAAGTAAATTCTTTTTCATAACTTTTGAACCATAGGAGATAGAGTTTATGTGTGATATGCCTACTCCTCTAATCAAGTTCTTTCAAATTACACCACCAAGGTCAATGACTTTGTGACCTTGTCTATGACTTATCTGCTAAAAATCGTCCTTTTGGAACTTTGTTACTGCTGGGTGCATAGTGTTTCACAAAAACATCTTGTTTTATGTAAATCACATTTTAAAAAGTCAATATAATGTAGGAAATCCTAGTATACAATTATTTGATTTATTCCATTGAGTTCATATAATTATCTGAGTTCAACTAATTGTTCTAATTAATTTAAAACAATAATGCAATTTTGTAATCTTGCATAAATTTATGCTGAACTGTATATTTTGTAGGGAAAATCAACGAAGGAAAAATTGCATAGAATACAATTGGGATGGATCGATTATAGTTTCAGCGACAAAAGATACAAACAAGTGAAAAACACTATCAAAAACCCAGATGTTTCAAATAGAAGCGTTATGCTACCTGGGAACACCGACTATCAGGAAACATTAAGGAGAGTGATTGCTGAGTTTTTTCCCCGTGGGAAAAGCGTGAGAGGAAAAGAAAATTCATTTACATTCGAACTGGGAAACAGCAAGGGAAACCCCCTAAATAAAAGCAATTTTTCCATCCAATCATGGTTGAATGAAGTAGAAACACAGCGCCCACGGTTATACCTACTAAGTAAACGAAAGGTAAATCATTGCAAAACTGTAATATTTAAAACTATACATTATAGAAATGTATTTTCTGCAATATCAGATATATCGAATGAATCAATTATAATTAGAGCAATTGAGTATGTGTATAAAGTACCTATCTGATTTTATAGACATTGAACTTTACAATTGAGTCCCATTCTGACAGTGAGTCAGATTATGAATTACCAGATGTATCCGACTTTCTTATGAATGAGCTACCAGTCGTGACATCCTGTAGCACAACAGTTACTGTGGAATCCAACATTGTGGTAAGAACTAATTATAGTATATATGCAATAGAATTTCTACATGCTATATGCATGGTGCATTTCTGGTTTATTTGTAATTTTAGAGACAGCTAGATTTTAGTCAATGTACATTGATTATATTGATTGGTTGCTGAAAATCATGACTGCACAACTTCTTTTCAAAACTTTGGTATTATCACCAGTTACATAATGGCAATCATAATTGATTTAAACTAAGTACACAGATTGAATCATATTGTTAACCAACCACAAGAAATGCAAATTGAGGCAATTATGCATCTTAATTACCCATTACTGAATTTTATATTTTACAATTTTCAGCAAACCTCAGTGAGTCAAGATCACACACCAAGTGTAAGTATATACATTGTACATTTCTGTGATAATTGATCATTTAAAAAGTTTGTCTGAGTCTTAAAATTTAGTTTAACCCTGCCTGCTTTCTGATTGTAAAATAAACAAAGAGTTACAGGAGGAAACTGCATGATTTTTTATTGTGCTTGAATGAACAGCTTGTGTCAGTTACAGTACATAAGCAATATAGTCATTAAATCTATAGCTAGTAATATTAGACCAGTTATGAGATTTATCAGTAGATGTACAGTAAACATTCATTTCAAGAAATATATATATACTATATATTATTGGCATATATAGTGATATTGCTGGGTTATACATTATGTATACTGGTATTGATGCGAAGCTGTTCTGAATATGGTCAATTACTAATTTTATTGTGTAAGCAGAAACTAATGGCATGTGAACCTAGTAAGTAGTTTAAAATCAACATTGAGCTCCAAAAGGCTCGATAAGGGTTACTAATTGATCTCTAGATTTGATTATCATAATACATGCATGTATCTTGATTTCCATATCAACACTCTTTTATTTTCTTTTTCAGTCGGGAATTCTTGCTCAAGCTAATATTTCAACAGTAAGTATATTTACTGGTCATTTACATTGTTTTTAAATTTCAGTTTTAAAGCTGACTTTAGCCAGCTATATACTGTAAACCAACTTTTATTCGCGTGCGAGAAATTTTCGCGAAGTTTGCGAGAGCCTCGACATCGCGAATATTTCTCGCCGCAAACCGGTCTTTAAAGTGTATTTGTCTATTTACTACAGATCCAAAAAAGCTTGATCGCGAAAATTTATCGTCGCGAACAAGTTTATCCCTAGTAAATCGCGAAAAAAAGTCGTTGCGAATAAAAGTTGGTTTACAGTATAGGCTTGAGTGAAGTATATACTAATTGATATGTGTTCAGATTGACTCGCTCTGTCTGTACTTGAAATATGAGTGTTTGATTCTCTCTGTTGTTGTGTATTTATATAATGTTGTGTGATTATTTTTGGTCATAAGGGCAGATGTCACAAACAAACTTCTATATCAGAAACCTTGAAAAATATGACCACTTCGTCCAATTGACTTTGTATATTAAGAAGTAGAATGAATATGTTTAACAAGTTTTCAATTTTTCATTCAAATTTTCACAAGTGAAAGTTGTATACCTGTATAGGTTGCAGAAATGGGTAGAATTTTGAGCATCATAGAAATTTTACTAAATAAATTTCTTAACACCAATTTTTTTTATGTGAACTTGAATACAGTCCAGGTAACTAAATTATAAATTACCATATTATAAAAGATGCAAAAATTTAATTCTGCTATCATGGTATACTTTATAATTTTAGCCAACAACCGTGACATTTGTGCAGACGGACACTCCAACTGTAAGTTAATTTTTATTTCCATATAGTATGTCTTATGAACTCATTTAAGCTCAAAGCGCTGATCCCATTTGTCTTTCGTCCATCTATCTGTCATTTTTTTTTTACACTTTCAACTTTTTTCTCAAGAATCACTGAGCAAATTTCAACCAAAATTGCCACAATTAAAACATCACTGGGTAAAGGGAATTCAGATTTGCACAAATGAAAAACCATACCCTCTTTCAAAGGGAGATAATTGAGAGTTCAATTAATGTTTGGTGTTAAAATTCTCAACAACCAATGCAACAGAAGAGTATTTGGAACTTTCGCGAAGCCTTTTTCACAAGTGTACATCAATTTTGTTCAAATCATGTGTAGGTTTGGACAACTGTGGCCACGGGGTGTCAATTTTTTAAAAAGGAATATGTAGGGAAAATCTTCTTAAATCTTCTTTATACAGAACAGAAAAGTCATGATTAGTTATATTAATATCATCAAGAAGTGTACATTCACATGTCATAAACTCAAAACCATTGTGAAAGGGACTGGGACACAATGGGCGATTAAAGTTATGCATAAGAATATTTGGAAAATTTAAAAATATTCAAAATCCATTTCTTAATATTAAACAGCAAAGCCATGATGGACATAATTGTATGGAGGCATCCTTAGGTAGTGGCTAGGTTAAAGGTTCTTCAGATCTTGACCCTTAAACACCCAATTTTATGTGAACACCCCCAAAATCTACCTAATTCAAGATCAAGAGTATACCGCCTGTCAATCATTAAAAAAAACAATAGCTTCTGATTTGATTGACGGGCCAGCTACGAGGGCAACCGATAATCTGAGTTTGCATGTTTTGAAAACAATTACCTGGTCACGCGTCAAACGCTTTCATGTACCGCGTGAAAGGTCGCTTTGTATACACTGATTTAAAAAAAAAAAATCATGTCACTGTTATCTTGGTTGATAATTTTATTTTTAAAAAATAATTGAGAGTAGATAATTAGATGATGACTTGGTGATTTTTTTTTATTCAATCTCCACTGCTGTTCTGTACTTGTTAGCGATGGCGATTTCTTGGACACTATTGTTCGCCAGAAAAGTAAATAATATTCCGATCGTGGTAAATGTCCACACAACAAGTGGAATCTTTTTATTTCAATATTCACACTTAATATTTTATAATAATTTCTTTTATTGGCGATTAAAATATTGACATGATTGCTTTGTACTTTTCACCCGTTTTTTTGTTGTTTTTTTTTGATTTTACGATATGTCTTTTATAATTTTTTTTCTTCTAAAGATATCGACGAAAACGCTAAGTCTACAAATTTTATATTTCAGTACATAATTTATTTTAATTAATTTCACTCAAAATCATGCACAAAATGCGTAATGTTGATCCTGATTATCAAAAGCCGGACTTCCTGTGTAATGCAGCGTGTATAGGAATTTTTGACATCTTGAGTATTGGGGCTCTCCAGGTAAATAACACCAGTACTACCAAGACCACTCCCCCTCCTCAGGTAACCGTACGGTAAAAAAATTGGGTCTTTAAGCCTGGGGATAGTGTGGGTTACAATAGATATTCAAAGTTTAACATACAAGAGACAGATTATATGAGAAATATGTTTAAAGATAAAATTCTATCAAGGACAACAAAGCCTTTTTCATTATTATATGTTAAAGAAAGTCTTTAAAAATCTAAGTTGTGACCACTTAATATATATTTAAACATTTCAATACTTATTTCTGCTTTTTCCTAGCCAAAGTGCTCAGGTGAGGTATGTGGCCGATGCACCTCTTTTTTTCTATACATTTGGCACAAAAATTGTTTATGTGAATATTGCTTGAAAAAGTTGAAGATTAATAAAAAGCTAACATAGTATTGGGTATAGTGAGTCACCCTAGGGCCTAATACTGAAAGAACCCAAATGATTTTCTTTAAATGAAATAAATGAATATATATATATATATATATATATATATATATATATATATATATATATATATATATATGTGTGTGTGTGTGTGTGTACTTTTATTATTTATATGCAAATGAAGAATGTATGATAACATTTTTTTGAAACAGATATCCTTCAGAAGGAGTGAGAGAAACACAACCTGTGGGATTTGCCTGGACAGACCCAAAAGTGCTTTCCTATTATGTGGCCACACCTTTTGTATGGTATGTGCCACACAAATGGAGGCAAACAAGTTAGGTTGTCCAATTTGCAGGGATCCAATCCTAAAAGTAAACCCCCTTTTCCAGTAAGAAGTAAATGAAGAGAACTAAAGAAATGGTTTTTGTCTATAGCTCTACTGGTCAGCCACTAGAAGAACTTATGTACCGGTAATAGTAAGGTGTCTATCATCTGTCTGTCTGCAAACAGTTTTTTTTCAGAATGCTATCCCCTATTCCTTCTACAATATTAAAATTGGCATAAAAGTATATTACACTTGGATGCATAATTCAATGGTTAAGTCTTTGATTCAATGAACCATAATGCCATAGTTACTAAAAATAGAGATTTCTGTGAAATATTCTCAAACTTCTCCCTGTTCAGTTTTCATCTTATTTTATTGTAATTTGGCACACTTGTAAACTACACTATGATACATAATTCTCTTTATTTGTTTTGATGATCTATTGCTCCACTGATACTATATTAGAAGTTTCTTTAGAAACTCTCAGGATACTCCTACCTATTCAGATTGATTTCAGTATAACTTTAAATGCATGTAGACTACACTAAGATATATAATTCTATCTAATATGATTTCTGATTTCGAGAAATGGTGTTGACAAGGTTACTAAAGATAGAAATTTCAGTGAAATTCTTTCAAAAACCTACCCCAACAATTTTTATTTGATTTCACTATAACTATAAACACACAGGTAGACTTGTCTATTTCTTTGTGAAAAGTACAAACCAATAGAGCTACAGTCTCTTCATAGACTTATGGTTTTTAGCTCACCTTAGCTGAAAGCTCGAGTGAGCTTTTCTGATCACCTATTGTCCATCCATCTGTCTGTCTAGCTGTCCATCTGTAAGTAAACTTTTCACTTTTTCAACTTTTTCTCAAGAACCACTTGGCCAATTTTTTTCAAAAATTGGTACAACACATTTTTAGGTAAAGGGGGGTTAATTTGTTAAAATGAAGGGTTAAGTACCTTTACAAGGGGAGATAATTAAGAAAATACAAAAATAGGATAGGTTTGCCAAAAAATCTTCCTCTTAAGAACCCCTGGGCTGGAAAAGCTGAAACTTATTTGGAAGCATTCTTGGGGGAGTGTAGATTCTTAATTTTCAAAATCATGAACCTCTGTGATAGGGTGGGGCCATAATAGGGAATCCAAGTTCGACATAGAAATACCTGTATACAGGAAAAATCTTTAAAAATCTTCCTCTCATGAACCAATGGCCCAGAAAAGATAAAGATGAAATGTATTTGGAAGCATTATAGGATAGTATAGATTCTAAATTTCTAACATCATGTTCAGAAGGGGGGGGGGTGTTAAGGTGAAGCCACAATAGATATTAGAAGGGGGGAAATATGGTAAAGATATTACTCCGGTGAGCGATGTGGTCCCTGGGCCTATTGCTACTCTTTTTCATTTTTGAAACAAATTATACTTGTTATTGATCAATTATTTTTTCCTGCAATGAGGTAAAATCAGCTTTTATCTAAAATGTAATTTTTATGGTTAATTTTGTATTCTTCATGTATTTGTAGAGGAATATGTTTTCAAATTGCTACATTTTTTAATTTGGAACATTTCTATACATGATTTTTAAAAGGTTAATTTCCTGAAGAGTTTTAACATCATACAAAAGATAAAGGGAAACTTTTATTTTGAATATTAAGCATTTTGAAAGGAATTCAATTGATATTTTCTTTACTGTTACTTGTGTATTATTGTCATTCTAATCATTTAAGGTAGTGCAAAATAGATAGGCAAAAAGTTTGCTAACATTCATTTTTTTCAGTTATATTTTGTTACAAAATCTATTTGTATATTAAATATCTGTATTCAAAGAAATTCAACCAAATATTTTTTACCCAATTAGTTTAAAATATGGACTATCAGACCCCTTTAAGAAGAAGATGGAATCAGATAATTGGCTTAAGAATGTGCTCTATTTAAAATTTATCAATTGATGTATTACAAACTTGTGCGATATGCTGTATTAAGGACCCTGTCTACACCCGTGTAAAATGTTTTTGAACATTGAGAAAAAAATATTCTATAAAGATTTTCAAATTAGTTTAGCTTCTTTTGTTAATTTTCACTAAATGGTACATGGCATTTACCCCCAGGAAAAATAATCAAATATATATAAAAATAGGATGTCTCTATTTTAAAAAAAAAAATATAATGAAAACATGTCACGGCTTATTTCCTTTCTTTTAAAGATTTATGATTATATAGACAGTAAAGTAGTATTAATTTTATCTTTTGTACCTTTTAATAAATGAGTAAAAATAATTTTTATAGGTGATTTGTACTACCTTAATTGATCAGAATCATACCAATTTCACTCTCATGTATGCTTAAACTGCAGAGATACTGCATCTGTAATAGAATTTTTTTCTATTTGAAATTCTTGTTGTTTAAAAGGAAACCTGCTTCATTCTCCAGCTCAGGAGATGTTTTACAGTGATTAACTGACATTTTCCAATCCATTGGCCCTGTATCATGTACTTGGGTAAAAGCTGCACATGCACAATTCTGACCTTAAACAAAGTTTTAAAATATAACATGTCTTATGTGAAGCATCATACAAATTTGATTTGCATAACAGTTTGTTGATTTTTTTTAAAGGGAAAACAGCTTGGTAATTTAGTGTTGATATTTTTTGTGATTTCATGATGAAGTACACAGGGATCTTGATTATTTTCACAGGAAATTGATAAGTTAAAGTACTGAAACTGTAATGACATCTGTATATATGGCTATTAGGAATATTTTGACACCTTTATCAAAAGTGTAGAAAAAAATTTAAATGCATATTTTTACAGTTGATAAAACAAGATGCCAGATACGAGATGTGCAGCAATAGTTGTTAATTACAAACAATTTTTTGCAGGTACTTTTTTTGATAAACTTAATAAACAATTTAAAGTTTTTTTTGTGTTCAATTATTTTTGTTGTGTAAATGACAGCTAGAGGGTAAATGTTGAGATTTTCAACATAAGATCTTCATTAGCTCATTTAAGTCATCTTGCTTTTGTTGACTTAGGACCTCAAATGAAACCCCATACTGCAACAAGTTACATATGCAGGACTGATAGATAGATTTTGAGAAGCTTATTAAATTTGATAGACTAAGGATTCAAGCATAAAGTAATTTTACTGATTGTACACTGAATTATTGATCATCCCAGAAGAAAGTAACATGGCAAAGGTATTTATTGACCTTGTCAATACAGTGAAACTTGTCTCATCCAGATGTTGCGTATTATGAAATCATGATTTTTGTATCAAACAAGATGTGTTTGTGAAACATTGATGCCCCCTTATGGCAACATAGTGAGGATTAAACTTTTCTTAAATGCAACTTTTATAATTTCATTTGGTACCCAAAGTAAGGTCTTCTAACTGGAAATACAATAGTGAAATATGAAAACCCTATCACCTTCTGTTTCTAAGTTATGGCCAGGTTTAGGTTTTTTCACAAGTACAAAAATCTTCAAGATCAAGGTCAAAAGTCAAGGTTATTGGTATCCAATGAAATGTCTTCACACAAAAATCCATATGTGAAGTATGGAAGCCCTAGCCTTAACTATTAAAAAAATATGACCAAGGTTAAAAAGATTTTAAAAGTAGGTTAAACACCAAGATCAAGGTCAGAAGGTTAAAGGTTATTGTTATCTAATAAAAGGTCTTGTCACAAGGACTACATATATAAAGTATGGAAACCCTAGTCCTTACCATTCAAAAGCTATTGCAAAGGTTAATGGGTTTTGCCAAAAAGAATACACAATTATGTAAAGCCGGGAAACCCTAGCTCTAAACGTTCAAAGTTATTGCCAAGGTTAAAGTTTCTCACAAGTAGGGAAGCCATCAAGGTCAAAAGGTTAAGATAATGGGTATCCAATAAATGGTCTTTCACAAAGAAAACATGTGAAGTATGGAAGCACTAGCCCTTACCGTTCAAAAGTTATGGCCAAGGTTAAAAATATTAAAAAGTAGGTCAAATATTAAGGTCAAAGGGTCAGAGGTCTTGCTATCAAATAAAAGATTTTGTCACAAGAATTAAATAAGTACGTATGACAGCACTATCTTTAAAAGATATGGTCAAAGATTGTTTTTTAAAAGTAGTTCAAACTCCAAGGGCAAAGGATCAAAGTATTTGGAATTCAATGAAGGGTCTCCTTACAAGGATTACATGTGTGAAATATGAAAGGTATAGCCTTTACATTTCAAAAGATATTCCAGGGTTAACATTTTTTAATAAGTACGGAAATCTCCAGGGTCAAAAGGTCAAGATTGGTGGGTATCCAATGAAATGACTTGTCACAAAATATGCACATGTATCATTATACCCTTGACTACATGTATATATTGTTTGTTTTCGTAAGCCTAGTTTTCTTTTTAAAGGTGTCATAATAATGAAAAAAAGGAAGATTTAAGGAATCTCTGTCTTATTGGAATAGTAGTCCTGGGCATCAGTGATAGTTGGAAACATGGGATAATTTGCATAACTGGCATAAACCCTTTCCGTTTAAATCATTCTTTGTTTCTAACTAGAGTTAATGTCTTTGGCATACTCTACTAAGTAGACAGTGATTTCTTAATTTTCATTTCACTGTAAATTAAAATTGTAAAATTAGATTTTAAAAATGTAGACTAATAAATTTAAATTACACGAGGTCTTCCATTTCAATTTCTATAGTCCCTGCCCATTGACGTCAGGATCGAGACAACTGCAGAAGATTTAGATGCATAATATGGCCACGTTAAATTTTAATTTCATTAATAAAAATCTGCTGATACCAGATTCTAAATTGTTGATGTAAATTATAAGGATAGAAATTATATGAATATTTTTATGCCCCCGTAAACAAGGTTTCGGGGGTATATAGATTTTCACATGTCTGTCTAGCTGTCTTTCTAGCTAGCTGTCTCTCTGTCTGTTTGTCCACAAAAACTTTAACCTTGCACATAACGAAGCTATGACTATTATATTTCACCTGTGTATTTCGTGTGACAAGACTTTTTCTTGGGGTACCACCAAATTTGACCTTGACCTAGGAGTTTCACCCACTTTTACACAAAATTTCCAAACTTTTACTTTGGCCAAATTTATCTTTTGAACAGTAAAATCAGGACTTTTATACTTCATATACTAGTATGTATTCTTTGTGGCAGGACCTTTTATTGAGTGCCAATTTTTTTTTACCTTGACCTTGGAGACTTTAGTACTTATGAAGAAAACTTTAACATTGACCATACCTTTTGAACGGTAAGAGCTAGGGCTTTCATACTTCACATATGTAATCCTTGTAAAAAGACGCTTTTTAAGATGCCAAAAATATTTACCCTTTGACCTTGAAGTTTGGCTTACTTTAAAAATACAACCTTGACCATAATTTTTGAAGGGTTAGGAGGAGGGCTTTCATCCTTGTGACAAGACCTTTTAATTCATGTCAAGAACCTTGACCCTTTGACCTTGGAGCTCGGCCCATTTTTACAACAAAAAAGAAATTTTTACTTTGGCCATACTTTTTAAATGTTAGATACTATGGATTTCGTATTTTAAATGTCAATTTTTTGCGACATGATAATTTATTTGAAACCAACAATTTTAACCTTGACCTTTGAGATATCTGTACTTACGAAAAACTTTAACCTTGACCATAACTTTTGAACGCTGAAGATAAGGGCTTTCATACTTAACATATGAAAGCTTGTGAGAAGACCTAGTTTTCATTGGTATGGCACGCCAAATTCACAAAAATGAGATAATCATAGTTTCACAATCGATAAACTAGGTTTATCGGTTGTAAACTATAGTTTACGAATTGTAAACTATAATTAACAACGTTAATCTATATTTCACATCTGTAAACCATAGTTAACGCGATAATCTATGTTTCACAACCGTAAACTATACTTAACACCGAAAACAATCATTTGCGATTGCAAAACATAGATTTTCTGATAAATACAGTTTCACGATTTGTAAACTATAGTTTACAAACCGTTAACTATAGTTAACGATCTGATAAATATAGTTTCACGATTTGTGAAACTATGATTAACAACCGTTAACTATAGTTTACGATTGTAAACTATAGTTTACGATTGTAAACTATAGTTTACAAACGTGAATCTATGTTTATCAACAAAATCTATTGTTAACGCTTATTACAGACAGATAAACTTAGATTAGCATTCGTAAACTATAGTTAACAACCGTTAAATATAGTTTTACAGATGAAAACTATACTTAACGGATCGTCAACTATAGTTTACGATTTGTAAACTATAGTTTACAGTCGATAAACCTAGTTTATCAATTGTGAAACTAGGTTTTACTCATTTTTGTAAATTTGGCGTGCCATACATTGGATATCAACAACTTTGACCTTAGAGTTTGGCCTACTTTTCACAAACTTCTACCTTGGCCATAACTTTTGAACGGTAAGGGCCAGCGCTTTTATACTTCCCATATGTAATCTTTAGGTCCTTTCTTTAGAAACCAACAACATTGACCCTTTGACCTTGACCCCGGAGTTTGTCCTACGTTTAAACAAGAATAGATATGGGTTACCCCATATCCAAAGATATTCGACTTATAGATTTAGTATGTTTAACAGTGTATATATAATGACTTTTATGGGAAAAAACTGCGCTGTCTAGTTATATGTAAATTTCGTGAGTCCTTAGCATTACTGTCACCCAGTCTCATAACAAACAGTGCACATGTTTACCTGTGTCCGCAAGACGGCTTTGGTGTACACACGTGCGAGCAGAATCCGGCCAGGGATTGAAAATTCCATCATTTAATAATACAAACACAGAATGATTATTTTTTTTCTCTAAGAGGAAACTATATGATAATTTTTACGGACAATTAAAATGAACTTAATACAATTGTTGATTAAAGTATAATCAATTCATCGGTGAAAAGATATCAATCGAAGAATGACCTAGATATCCTCTGTTATTAAACATGTTAAAAAAAGCTGAGGAGGGGGGAGGGAGCGAGCGTACGTAGGAATATTAATATTTTTTAATTGCATTTCGGGGGGAAAGGGATCTATGGAGAAAAAAATGTACGTTAATTTTGGTTTCTTTTATGTATGACATGCACAGCATTATTCTTATCATGAACAATAATGTTGTAACTCACTTATCGTGATGGAACTATTTTCGTCGGAACAATTTGTGTGAGTCGATGCTGACTACAGTAATATATCTTGAACTGTTAGTAAACACTGATCGAATATATTAAAAAGGTCATTACCTTTGAATAAGTGGTCTTAAGGTTTTATATTTCAAAATTGTATTTCTTGTGAAAAGGTCTTACTTTAGGTACCAACACATTTTATCTACATTTGAGAGAGCTTAACCTTCGCTATTATACCATACGGGGGCATCAGTGTTTCACAGACATATCTCGTTAACATAATTCATTGTTCGCAAGTGGGAGATCAAGTGATCATCCTCCAAAGATATTTAATTTCATTTTGTTCAATTATTAAATCTTGCAAAGATGCTTTTACAGTGTTATTTATTGGAAAATATACAGTACATGTACATTGTATTTAAAACAAAGGGTAAATTAAAACGTAAAATACCCCGATTCCGGAGTAAAGATAGTTACACACTGTGCTGATCTATCAATTGGAGGATCACCTGGTACAGTTGAACAGCTTCTTGTGCATTACTCGGGACAAATGTGTTGATATCCTCTCCAGTAACTAACTCTACTAAATGCAAAAATTCTTCTGTACATCCTCGTTCTGGATTGTCGTCTGTGTAATTGTACTCAATATCTTCCAAAACAGTGCTATCGCATGGCAAGCGAAAGCAGAAATCTCTGGCCCCGAATCTTAATGGCTGATAAAATAATATATCTGGAACTCCTGAAATCAATTCTCTACCTCTTTGCGCTCGAATGCGATGGATGTTCCAGGTTTGTTTAAACAATTGCAAATGTTCTTGTATCAGCGGCATGAAACAAAAGCGTAAGCACTCAATGTGCATGGGATCTGCATTGTTGACCTTTCCTGAATCAATCATATCTTTGAAAATGTTCCTCCAGTACTGCGTGAAATGTCTTTTCAAAAAACTCCATATCATTTCAATTCTTTGATTAGCTGTTGATCTTCCAACTGAAACGCTTTTCCGTCCGTTCATACTGTCTGTATGGTAAGAACGTAAGACTTCTTGTATACACAGGACAAGTGAATTTTCAGTACCGGCATCACACCGTGTAAGCCTTGGAACACCTTTAATCTCTTTCAGATAATTGATGAAATATTTCGCAACAATTCGGGGATTGTTGTTTGATGGTCCAACTTCAAGCCACAGAACTTTTCGAGAAAATCCATCTATCGCTCCATGTATGGCAAAACCAAAGGGTTTAAGTTTATCATATCCATCCAAATGAATGACAAAGTTGGGTCCCTTACTGATATATTCCCTCCGCCGGAGACAATTTCTACTTCTTAGTCTTACACCTTCGGGATCAAAAGTTTCTAACAACATTCTAGTCGTTTCCTGAGTGACGCGCAATTTACAGAAAGTATTCAAAAGTTTCCACATACTTTTGTATCCTAAATCATTGTATCCAAGTCTGTGCATTTCTAGCATTTTAATCAGAATCTCTCTTAAAGGACTTTCATTTCCTCTACGTCTTAGTCCAAGTTAGTCTGCAAAATCCGTTCCACTGATCTTTTGCTTAATATGATATGGTGAGTAAAAAGTAAAAATCCACAAATATCCGTGGCATTAAAAGATAAGTTAAAATAGTGTCGAACCAGGTCAATCGAAATGCGCCTGGCAAAACAGCAGATGCTTGCGGTACCACCATACAAACAAATACGCCTATAAGATGAACCTGAAATTAGAGATTTTATAAGAATGTTACAGAAGAATCACACAATCCAATTGTTCACAACGCTCATATGGAATATAGCTCTTTTCAGTAAAAAAAAAATCTGACATATTTCAGTACAAAAAAATCTGACATATAATCTTTCCAAAACAAATATAATTAATAATTATAGTTAACTTAATAAAATACAGCCAGCTTTGGTTTATCTAAAGCTGTATTTTTTAAACGTTCTTTTAAATTATTTTACTAAATATGTTTTTCATACACATTGTACATGTACATGTACATGTATATAGAATACTCCATTTCTCTTAGTTTTCAAGATAAAACTTTTACAGATCATATTGTTCATTTTTCATAAATGAATATGATATTTAGTTTTTAAGACTTTATGGGTTGTTGAACTTATTCAACTTAAGAATGGACAAGTTATATATTCCTTTTGTTAATTAAGTACTGGCACGAAAAAGATCCCTCCCTGCTCAGTGGCCCTGAGTACTGAGTATAGGACAAAATATGCAGCCGTCCACCGGCACGTAGTGGCGTCTCCATGTGAGTGAAAATTTCTCGAGAGGGACGTTAAACAATATACAATCAATAATGTTCCTGTATGGACTCATCGTGCAAGTGAGTCTTTAAACTGAACGCACCCCAATCTCCACTTGGAGTTTTCTATCCAATTTTTAAAAAAAATCATTCATTTTATTTATATCCCTAAAAAAGGGGGGGGGGGTAAATCGAGTAAATTTGAATCGCCTGTCCCTAAGGATGATTTTGGCAAGTTCGTTACGAAGTTATTAATTGGTTATAAAGAACTTTAAAAATAATTAAGTTATCATAGAGGCGACAAATAGATCTGATGAACAAACTTAAACAGACAAACTATAATCTGAGCATTTTTATTATTATTTTTTTTTTTTGCTCAGGTGAGCTGTATCGTATATACAATAAACTTAAATTATACTTTTGTCAGGAACGTTATAAATATTAGATGAATGACAATGAAATGATCAGGCACACGTCTGAAAAAAACCCACATGATAACCTCTTATCAAGGATTAAGATATTGATACTAGCATACAGAAATGTTTAAAATTTACATCTCAGATTAACTTTTCTAGAATTTTGTGTATCGAGAGCTTTTACAGTATTCAAATTATACACATTTACCTTGATCATCTTCTTACGTTCGTCCAGAGCTTAGCAGTGTGTGTAGAACTCTATATTTCGATATATACCCCTTCACTTTAATATACTTGCTTAAGCGTAACACGACAAATTTCTTGTCGAAAAACATGAAGTTGTAAAGAAATTGACGTAATAGCGCAATAAAGGGAATCATAACACGACAAATTTCTTGTCGAAAAACATGAAGTTGTAAAGAAATTGACGTAATAACGCAGTAAAGGGAATCATATTGACATAATTAATTCTTGTTGTTTGAAATTGTAAAAAAACTTTCTACACATTTTTTTTTTGGTAACAAATGTTATTGAGCAAAAAAATATCATGATTTGATCAATGTCAGCAAAGCGTTAACAGGACGGTTAAATCACCCAAAGTATATCGTTCTTTTCTGATCTTCTTGGGCAAATCGACAAAATTTTGACGTTAATTACATTTTATTAGCAGATAACGCTATATTTATTTCGCAATTTTGAGGTATAACACAACAACACGAGGCGGTTATACGTTTCCGTAAATATGCAATTCAATGAATCAAATGAGAACCATGTTTTAACTCAGGAAGAACTCCTTTTAGTATTTGATATGCAATTAAATCACTGTATTAATCAACCAATTACACATGTTGAAGTTTTTAAAAGTATTAAGTTATTGAAAAATAATAAATTTAGCGGTGATGACAGAATTATAAATGAGTACATCAAGAGTACATCTGACTGCGTATTGAACTTGTATGTTAAGCTATTTAAAAGAATATTTAATTACGGAATAATTCCATCACAGTGGACTTATGGCAATATAATCCCAATATATAAAAGTAAAGGTGATAGTTCTGATCCCAAAAATTACAGACCAATTACATTAATAAGTTGTTTGGGTAAATTGTTCACTGCCATTATCAACGAGAGACTAAATAACTATGTTGACAGAGCCCAACATATCCTAGAAAACCAAACTGGTTTTCGAAAAGACTTCATATTTTTTTCATTATACACACTTATTGAATTGTTTAAATCATATAAAAAGAAATTGTACTGCGTTTCATAGATTTTGAGAAAGCCTTTGACTCAGTCTGGCGATTAGATCTCTGGAATAAAATTTTATTAAATAATATAGATGGCAAATGTTTTAAAGTATAACCAATATGTATAAGGGTATTAAATCAAGAGTAGTAGATAAGAGTATCATCAGAAATGTTTACGTGTATTGTTGAAATAAGATAAGGTGAAAATTTACAACCATTTTTATTTGCACTGTATTTGAATGATCTTGAAGGTTTTTTGTTTGACAAAAATATAAAAGGTCTGAAAAATCTATCCGAGAAAATTGAAAATGAACTTAATATATATCTACGGCTTTACGTTTTACTCTATGCTACGGAAGCGTACAGGGCTCTTCACTTGTTGTGTTATAACTTGTATATTGTCTTATATTTTATTGTCTTATCTACATATAATGTGTAATAACTCCTTATTTATACATATATTTTGAACTGTATATAGATTTTTTTTTTACATAATTTAAGGCACCTTCTTTTATTTAATTGATTTTATTGCTATAAGTTTTATCGACTTAAAAAATATTGATTTTAAGATATTGATCAAAGCAAGATATATAATCATATCAATATAGTAATGTCGATATGTAAAAATTAATATGTCGTTATATCGATATAAATATATGAATATTTCCGAGAAAAAGTGAGAAAATATTGTTACTGAATTAACTTCGCGGAGGCGGGAATTCTAATGAATCTTCACTTCACTCGGGATTCAGTGAAAGCTCCTGTGCCATGTATTTGCTATCGTATTCGATTATAGGCTGATACAGATTCAAAAATATTTTTAAAAAAGGAGATGGAGAGAAATCAACAGTAAGATCATAGGCATAGTCATAGGGGGCTATAAATTGTTCTTTAAGAACTTTTAAATAGGGGTAGAGGCAAGAGTATCTTTGTGCCCCTCCTCAAGCTTTTCTTAAACATGAGTATAGTAGAGATCCGCTAATATATCCCAATAATAAAGAAGTTACTCTCAGTTGGATAATTAAATCTCTGGGTTTTTTTTCTTGTCATATATTTTATTTGGCTGACCCCACCCTTTCCATCTTTTAACTCTGTGACTAAGCTTATGCATATTGGCTGCAATGAAGCACAGATTATTTTACATTATTTCAAAGTAATTAGAAGTTACATGTAGATTTGATGTGCTGTCATGTCTATGTGGCACATTCTTTGTTTACCACAGAGTGGTAAAACATCAAGTATTTACAGAGTACATAGCCAGTGTCACTTTTATAATATTTTACATTCTACTTTCGCTTCATCCACAAATTAGGACAAGTACTAAATGTATTTATGAATGGAACATTGAAACGATGGGAAAGGGGGAGCTGTCCTTAATTATTTTAGTCACAGCATATTTGTTATGCATACTTTGCTAGCATATAATTTTTATTTCAAAGAGAATTTGATGATTTTTTTTATTAATAAGAAAAAATATTAAATTATTACTAGACATGCATATATACTAGTAGATTTCATTTCTTATTAATCAGAATGATTTGATTATAATTGATATTTGCTTCAATGGGGACAATCTAACTGATCACCTCCCTCTCACTCCCTTCTTTAATTTGTTTTTCTCTATAACCATACAACAAATATTTAACACTTTACACATGACATCGTGACATTGTGCATGTGTCGTCAATAAATCTGAGAGATGTGACGTTTCATTAAAATTCCCGCGCCCGCGAAATTAGTTGGAGAACAATATTTTCAAAGTTTCCCCCTAGAAATACTAGCATATTTATATCAATTTAACTCTTATGCTTATATTTTTATTGTGTATGTCGAGCTAACTACATCGATATCTTTCATTTTCATGCTTAAATCAATATTTTTCATATAGATATTTTTAAGTTGATATAACTAATGAAAATATAACACAAAAAGTGTAGAGACGTTTACGCTTCCGTATCTATGTACAGCTGTATGGAGTTACGAAATGGATGATAGATTTATAAAAATCTTAGACATTGTGTTGGGGATTCTCATATGATTTAACAGTATACAATAAATGCAAAATATGACTGTATGTAGAATAGCATAGCTTTAAATACCTGATACGTAAAGGGCAGTATCTCCTTTTAATCTTTCTTTCTTAAGGAATTTAAATAAGGATGAAAAAAACGTTCCGGAAGGAAAACTTGGTAGGACATGCGCGGATCTAGAGGGGGGTCGGTGGAGGGGGGTCAGGACCCCCCCCCCATGGAATTGGCAGAGGTATTAAAAGTATATACTGAAGCAAGTAAAAATGACTTTGGACCCCCCCCCCCCCCTAGAAAACGTGGACCCCACCATCACCACCACGAAATATGTGTTTTTCTCGTTTAGGAATTGGATTTTAGGTGGGCTTTTTTTTTTTTTTTTTTTTGCTTGTCAAGTGATTTTCTGGATAGGGAAGGGATTTTTGTTTTTGTTTTTGCATGTCAAGAATTTTTTGGGTTGGAATCTTTTTTCGGACTTGGATGGACCCCCCCCCCCCCCCCCCCCGGAAAAAAATCCTGGATCCGCGCCTGTATGAGTTGGTCAAAGTGGCATGAGAGGGAGTTGAGAAAAAAACAGTTTCCGTTTTCTTCCTAAGAAACGTAATATGAGCTTTGAAATGATCCATTAGTATCTTATAATTAATTGTTAAGCTAAAAAATTATATCGCAAAAGAAATTCCGTTTACTGTCAAAGTGTAAAAAGTAAGCCGTCGACTGTAAAAGTCAGCACTTCTCGCAAAAGTCCAGTACTAGACTTTTGCGAGAAGCGCTGACTTCTACAATCGACGGCTTACTTTTACATCAGGAAAATATATGGAAGCTTTTTTGCGATATAAAAAGTTAGCTTAATAGTTGATAAAACGTTAATAATGGGTTATTTCAAAGCCCATATTCGGTTGTCTAGACCGGGAACGGCAACAATCCTACCCTAAACCCCCTCCTGACCACCTTGACCAACTCCTGTAAAGTTTCCCTCCCGGGATGTTTTTTTTTCTTATTTTATTTCCTTTTGGAAAAAGAAAATAAACGGAGATACTTTTTCTGATGAATAAAGATTTTTAAGTAATTTCATTCTACCTCCAATCATCTCTTGTGTTGTTAAATAATGTAAGTGTTCCTAATACCAAAACTATAACCACAATTGATGTTTTCTTATCTATTATGAATTCCGTACATCCGTACATAACGCAGGTTTAAATGTTCAAGTATACTGTCAACTGTAAAAGTCAGTGCTTCTTGCAAAAGTCCACTTGTCAGATAGCGATGTCAACTTGTTAAATATCAGATAATAATGTTGAAATGTCAGAAAAATATTGCCATTTCGTGTTTAAATGCTACTTAAAATAATATTTGGCCTTCATTAATGATACAACAGATGATCACTCTTCTGTCTAATATTTAAAAAAAAATGCATTTTTAAATGAAATCAATGATGCCATATTTTATACACTATTTTAGTATATATTTTCTTGTGTAAATGTTGCTATGCGTTCACATGACCGAAAGTAAACTATATATGCAAAAGTTAATTTGCACCTATTCTGACTAGGTGTAATTTTGCATAAGGTTTAAAAATACACACGTGCAAATCTTACACACACACCCCGGGGACAATCAGCTGTATCATAAAACAGTTTGTGTGTGTGTGTGTGTGTCTTTTTGGCCATATTGATACAGAATGTCATACAAAATCATTTTCTTTCATTGTGTTCTGACAATAAATGCGACTTTTAAATACAATGTAAAGTAAAAAAAACAAAAACAACAACACTTAATTAAGCAACAAAATTTCTTTATTTTTGTAGGGAAAAAGAGAAAGAATAAACAGATCTGAAGTAAAACACAAATGATAATAATCCTCATGAACGAATTAATATAAGAAATAACATGACTAAATGATCATAAGCATCAATGTGTGACGCTCCATTTGAATAAATGAATGAAAAACTTACATTCTTGTCATCAACGAAAAGCCTCCATTAAGCTAAAAGTTACAATTCACAATACTCTCTAATTGAGGAAGTTAAGTAGAAACGCATAGAATTTTAAGCAAACTCTACACGCATCAAAAATATTCAAAATTATCCACTGTATTGTGTTTAAGTAAATTAAACATAAAACATAACATAAACATTCTCACTCATACACCAAAAACAAAACAGTTACACATATCCCATTTCCCAGACATTACTTTTGAGAAGATTTTCGAACTCTTCTCTCATCTCTTGAAAACTGTCGTATGTCGTTGGGATTTTTAATACGCAGCCACAGGTTTGCGCAGTTGGTCTTCTACCAAAGCCATTCATTTTGTTGAATTCTACTTTGATTTCTTCCCCTAGGATATTAGATGCTGTACAAAATCTCATAAAGGCTTCCAGCAGCTGTGTGTCTAGACTTCTCACAAATCGTTTTAAATGGTTGGCAGTTGTTTGCTGGATGAAATCCATGTCTGCAGGAAATTTCATAAGTTGTAGTACCTTTTTTACTGTAGGTAATTTTCTTTCATAAATTTCATCAAGATCAGACCTTTCGATTTGCAGACAGGTTTGCAGAATTGGTTTCCAACATTCGATGATAAACTTTGGTTCCTGGAGAATTTCTTTGTGGGCGATTTCCTTTAAAAGTCCTTTTATGTTTCCAGCAGTTGGTAGTTTAAGACACTCATGGGAACTTAAAATGTCACACAGCTCCTCATAGTCTGCCTTATCAAAATCTTCCATGGCATTTTTTAAAACAGTCTGTTCAACAGGGGGTACCGCATGAAGAAAAACTTCCACTAAATCTGTGTGGTTTTTCCCAAAGAAAGCATCTTCAAACAACGGTTTTGCCAATTTGATGGGGAAATAGTTCATCAATTTGTAACCGTTCACGATGATTCTTCCAACAGCTCTCCACTCTTCTTCTCCCATGTCATGTCTTAATATGGGTATCTTAATGTCGCTTCCGTCGCATTTGGAGTAAAAGGTATTCCAAAATTCTGTAAAAATATCTCTAATCAGTCCAATCCCTTCCCCTTTCTCGGTTTCTCCATTTGGTAATACACGTTCAACTTTACAAATACTTTATCAATATCCAGCTGAAAATTGTTGTTTTTATAAAGCTTAATCAACTCTTGGTATGTGTTCCCCTGATGAAATTTTACTTTCTGCGCGGCTGGAGCTGATGTGCATGAAAATGTATTCTGATCTTCTCCAACATTTTCGATAGAGAAATCCAAAGGTAATGTGACATCTCCCGAACCATAGCTGCCGACAAAAAAAGATACCGTTTCCAATGGATTGCAAACTGTGACCACACTGGCATTCTCGTCTGTGAGACGAAAATTTACATCTTCATCAACAAGCATGTATGTTGTTGAGGATGATGGAATATCTGGATCAAGAATTATTGGAGTGGTGCTAGCTTGTAACTGTCCTTCATCCAATGGATGGGGCTTACTTGGAGCTGGAGTAGTACTAGTATTCTTGATAGGTACCCCCAATCCTGGCAAGCTATACAACTGTCTTTCATCAAGTGAATGTTCATTATTTTTTGCTGGTGTGGTTTTACTTCTAGGTACCTCCAAATCTGGTAAGCTATCCTCATCATCTGAATAAACTCTGTTTTTGGCCTTTGAAGTTTTTGAGGATTTCAACTTTGGCAAACATAGTTCCTCAGAGTTATAACCTTTATCTTCCTTACGTTTTGTAAATATGTAGTATCGCAGCATCTTAACATTAGTTGCCTCGTACATATCCCCCACTGTTGACTCATCGGGAATTGTCTGCGCTGAAAAGTCTCTCAATTCGATCTCGAAATCGGACAGTTTTCCCCGTTTGGAGATACCTTTTGGAAAAAAGATTTTTTTCGCATGTTCGAGTATATCTTTCGGCCTCCACGTCTTAAGTGCACTGACTCCTCTGGTTCCGCCTCCTTTTATTAAGGATTTTACTTGATGATAGTCCATACTCTTAAAATCAAACCATCCTATTTCTATTTTCCTTTCAAGCTTTGTAGCATTCTGATTCCCTACTAATTTTACACGTCGGCCGTCTACTGCTTGGACATCATCATCACTTCCTGTGGTACTGTCCGATTTGTCATTTTTCAATTTCATTGCTGCTTTTGTTTTCTTTTTCCATTTTTTAATCAGCGATGAGCATCTATCTTTTTGTTTCTTCTTCTTTAATTCTTCAGTACAGAATCTTTTTGCAGCATGCAGATCTCCAAGTTTCAAGGGAATAATTGTCTTCATTTGCTCATCACTCAAATCCGTTAATGTTGCATAATCGATCTGCAAAACATCCAGTTACATGTATGTTATATGTTATGGGTTATGTGTAAATAAGATAAGTTGAAAGACATATTTCAGATACATTGAAAATCAGACATGTTTGTTGAAATGCAACGGCTTCTATATATGTAGATTTGCACAAATGTTTTCTTTGTAGGTCCATCAAGTATGTCAGTTGTGGATATTGCAGAAATGTAATTACATGTAGTACCGTTTTTTTCACCGAAATAAGCCCATCTATTCGAAGAACTAGCACTGAAAGCATTTTTTGTTTAACGCTAGCACTCGCAAGCGCTAGCATAATTTAGATCTAAACGTTAGTCTTTTTTAATTTAGTACGCATGCTTGACATCACAGTAGGGCATGAACATTCAGGGAATAATAATGTAATAATGTAGGTACATGTAAACTGTAACATGTCAATTTCGTTTTACTGTCTGAAAATACATGTGATCTAAAGTTTCATGTTTTGTTGTCCAACCTGTTTTTCAAAATGTACGAAAAGTAAACAATTTAGGTTTTAGATAATGCCAAGACCGCAAGGAACAATTATTTCTAAAACTATAATAAACTAGTGGGATTTTTTTTGTTTTTTGTTTTGTTTGTTTTTTTTTAAAAAACACATGTGTCCCCTTCTTTACCAACATTAACGAGTGCAAATATATGGTCAGGGTCAAAAATAATAATGCAGTGCATCTCAACTCAAATTCTGTGTACAAAATTTCAAGTCTTCATGCCTGAGAGCATGCGATTGCTTAAACCACATTTACCACATTAAAATATATTAAAGTACATGCAGGTGCTCATTGGTGTTACCGAACTCTTATGGAAATGATTTATTTCATTGCCAAAGTGAAACGCACAATAAATTTACCATTTCGAATAGGGACCCCCCTTCCCCCAAACACACACCATCCAAGTGCACCACTGTGCGTTCCTATCAGTAATTAATCGATTCATCAAATTAAACCAATGGATCGGATATCTACTTCTGTGTTTTAAAATGGTTACAGTCTACCTTGCCTACTTTTTTGAAAGATAAGCTTGTATACATGTTCACATTTTTATTCCACCATAATCGAAGATTCGGGGGTATATGATTTTTGCCCTGTCCGTCTGTCTAGCCGTCTGTCTGTCTGTTTGTCCGTTTATCCGCAAAAACTTTAACCTTGCCCATAACTTTTGATTGGTTGAAGCTATGGCTTTCATATTTCAAATTCATACTTCAAATGTTTATTTCTTGTGATAAAACCTTGCTTTGAATATCAAGATATTTGATCTCTTGACCATGAACTTTGAGTATGACCCACTTTTGCATCGAAACATTGGCATATTACGTTTTTCAATTGAAAAATTCTGATGTTAAATTAGCCAATGAATGTGATATATTATTTACTATATTTGACTATATTTGACATTTACTATATTGATTTTATGTATGTTATTGTTTGTTGTATTCATGACTGTATGCCAATGTATGATGGTGTTGTCAATAAAGAAACTGAATAAAAATATTTAAGACAAAATACATTTACTGCGTCCCAACTCAATATCCCAGAAGTATTGCACACTAAAATCAATATTCATATATCGTATCATCCCTCGGGTCTTTGGCCCTCGGGCTGATATGGGGCCACTCGGGTTAATATGACATGAAATGGATTTTATTATGTAATATACTCTGTATACACGGTATTTGTGTGCTTGTTAAGTTTGTTTATATTTTTCTTTGTTAGGCTATGCCCATATTTTTTTTTAAACAAGAGGCCACGGGCCTTATAGGTCACCTGAGTATCATGCAACAACTTTCCAACAATTGAATTTAATTTGTGATTAAACCAGAAGCCATGAAATTCACAATTTTCGAAAAGGCACCCTTCCTCATCATAACTTTGTACTTAATTCATCCGATTAATACCTAGGAAGAGAGAAGATTTTCAATGAATTAATGCATTTTCACTATATAATCATTTGAGCCCCACCATAACATCAGAATCCCTACCCAGGGGCCATGAAATTCACAATTCAGGACGAGGCATTCTTTCTCATTATAACTATGTACTTAGTTCATCGTCTAAATACCAAGGAGCAGAGGAGAAGTTTTTTTTTTTAAAGAATTGATGCATTTTCACTACATATTCATTAGAGCCCCGCCCTAGCACCAGAACACCTGATCCAGGGGCCATGAAATTCACAATTTTGGTAGAGAGCTCAAAATCTTATTACAATCATGCCAACAGAGTGACTGCTTGATGTCCAGGAGTAAAGAAGATTTTTAAAGATTGCATTAATTTTGATGGTTTAGCTCCACCCCTCGGGGGGGGGGGGGGGGGGCAGGGGGCAGGGGCGATGAATTTCACAATATTTACTCCCCTCCATCCATTGAAACCATATATCAAAATTGGTTGAAATTGGTTCGGTAGTTCCAGAGAAGAAGTTAAATAATTCAAAAGTTTACGACCGATTGACGATGAACGACGACGGACAAAAACAAATAGCAATACATGTAGGTCACTTGAGTGACTCAGGTGACCTAAAAAATGTCTGTTTTACCTCTCCAACACACTGACTAAAAATGGGCCAACTCAAAACTTTTTAAAACATTTTTTTAATTCATTTCATAATTATTTCATCACCTCATTTACTTTTTTTTTAATTTAAGTAATATTTTCAATACTTCAATTTTGATAATTTGTTAAAGCTTAAAAATTTATGAAAAAAATATTTTCCTTACCTATCTAAAGAATTTCTGCAACCTAAGATAGGAGAGGACAAGTTTTTTTTCTTCATTTTTAATGTGGCTTTAAGGACCCTCTCTACACTAAACGAAAATGTTTTTTGGACATTGAGAAAATTATATCGTATAAATTTGTAAATATTGAGGTTATTTATATCATTTTCAAAATATAGGGTGCCTGGTTTTTACCCCCAGGAAAAATGTTCAAAGTCAACAAAGTTTTGATGAACAGAGATCACTGTTGTCTAAGTAAGTGGGGAAAAAGCATGCAGATGAGGTTTCAATTAATTTATCTTGGCGAATCAAAATGTTAATAATGCTTGAATTCATTAGAAATTGATTGATAAACTGTAGATTTCAATTTATTTTATTTTAGATCTAAGGGCAGACATAAAAATACCACAGAATCAGAACTCTTTAGTGTGCAATGTAAAGAGGGTTCTTAATTGATACATTAAAATAAAATTTAATAGTACATGTATATACAAGAAATTATTAAAAGTAAATAACATCAGACTAACACGTACGTCTGATGATAAAAGCAACTTTTAAAAAAAGAGGCCCATGAGCCACAACGCTCACCTGAGTTACTTTGGCCCTGCTGTTCTTCACAAGACCTCCCCTTTGTAATATTTATTGCAGCCCCGCCCTACCCCGGGGGCCAGGAATTGAAGAAGTTAGAATCTACACTACCCAAGGATGCTTCCACGTAAGTTTCAGCTTTTCTGGCCAAGTGGTTCTTGAGAAGAAGATTTTCAAAGATTTTGCCTATATATTTCAATGTAAAACTTTGATTCCCTATTGTGGCCCCGCCCTACCCCCGGGGCTATGATTTGAACAATTTAAAATCTACACTACCCAAGAATGCTTCCACATAAATTTCAGCTTTTCTGGCCAAGTGGTTCTTGAGAAGATTTTCAAAGATTTTGCCTATATATTTCAATGTAAAAATTTGATTCCCTATTGTGGCCCCGCCCTACCCCCAGGGGCTATGATTTGAATAATTTAGAATCTACACTACCCAAGGATGCTTCCACATAAGTTTCAGCTTTTCTGGCCAAGTGGTTCTTGAGAAGAAGATTTTCAAAGATTTTGCCTATATATTTCAATGTAAAACTTTGATTCCCTATTGTGGCCCCGTCCTACCCCCGGGGGCTATGATTTGAAGAATTTAGAATCTACACTACCCAAGGATGCTTCCACATAAGTTTCAGCTTTTCTGGCCCTGTGGTTCTTGAGAAGAAGATTTTTTAATGACCCCTCCCAATTTTTGTCTTTTCTTGATTATCTCCCCTTGTAAGGGGGGTTGGCCCTTCATTTTAACAATTTAAACTTCCATTCACCCAAGGATGCTCTGTACCAACATTGGTTAAAATTGGCTCAGTGGTTCTTGAGAAGAAGTTGAAAATGTGAAAAGGTTACAGATGGACAGACAGACGCCGCAGGTGATCAGAAAAGCTCATGATCACTTGAGCTTTCAGCTCAGGTGAGCTAAAAAGCATTTCTATTCCGCCAAGGTACGATTATGCAATATTTTATGTAATTTAATTCACTTTGTAATATTAATAAAAAATATAATATAATAAACAATAAAATCCATCCAAATGTTTCACTATAAATATAATATATAACTGTTGTGACCGTACTAATTAAAATTTACGAGCAGGATACATGTATCTATTTTTCCTGCAATGTCTGTAATTGTATGAAACAGCAACAATTTCAAAGACATTCAATGATCAAAGAGATTTATTTGGATTTCCATGGCTCTCAAACATTTTATAAATTATAGCGAGCGCAGCGATCAGAAGCGCTACTCGTGAAGCGAGCTCAATAGGCTCTGTAAGAACAGAAGAAATTCGGAATGAAATTTGTCCATAAGTCAGGCAAATTTTCTTGTGAAAGATTCCCAGAATTCCTTCGCTACATGTACCAGGGTTCCATGCGAAATTATTACAAAACATACAAAAGACCAAGGATAATTGTTCCTTATCAAGGGATACATTTATTTCCTTTCTTTGAAGATAGCTTAGAAGAAACAAAAAAATAATTGCATCTACTCTGCAACGTATTTCATTAAACATTGCACAAGATCTATAGTAGTCTCGTTCAACCAGACGCTCGGCTGTCTCCGTAAATTCCGAATTCACGTGACGTCACAGTCTAGACTCATTCGAAACACCTCGGGCCTTTCCCAGAAAAAAATTCTCTGTGAAAGGCCCGATGTGTTCTGGATAAGTCTAGACTGTAGGCTGGTTCCCTGGCTCATGAGGCTATCTAGCCTGTGTCTCATGTAGTTTGAAGATTGAAGAGACGGATCAACGTTAAAATGTAAACTGTGTACATAAGGCTGCGCTTGCCCCAACGGTGACACCGTAAAACATATTATAGCGAGCGCAGCGAGCTTTAAAGACAACGCCTGGGCGAAGAGAAAATTCGGATTTTTTACACATTGTACCAAACGATTTGTTACTTCTGGACCCACAATGCATCGCTTGTTCAAGCTACTTTCTCGCGAGAATAACAACAAAAGTTTGATAAAAAATAAACTCGCCTTGATCTAATGGATATATTGCAGATAAATAGTAAATAAAACTTTCTTCATTAAAGTCAACAATGTTCAGGGTTCGGTTTTGTAATACAACTTAATCACCTTAACGGTCGCACCGTCAATATATCATTTTCCTACGGACTCGATTTTGTCCCGAGACACCGTAAGATTGTTCTAACTAATTAGTGGTACGGTATGTAATAAATGTTAAAAATTAGAAAAAAAAATCCTTTTGAATGATGCAGATTAATGACTTAATTAATGTATCGGTTCCATGTGTTTTGCGCCTATTTTAACACTTAGTTTCAACCTACCTTTTCATCTTTTATTTTTTGTAACTTTTCTACGTCCAACCCTCTGGATTTTAAAAAATCAATGATAGCACAGGACTCGTGTTCACTCTCATCCGGACTTTCCATGGTGCTAAAATAACACAAAATATAAAACTTTACCCGTACAAGCTTTATAGCATTCGAAAATGTTGAGATAGACATAATTCTGAATTTCTAAGTAAGTACCGTACTATACAGTATATATACCGTACTATAACTATAATACATAAAATAAATACATGCATCGTTCACCACATTCTAATCATAATACAAAGGACAAGATAGGTTAAGACCCCTTTTTGGCCCCCGTTTTGGGGTGTCTTTTAGAATGATGCGACAGTTTATCAGTTAAAAACCTGTTGTCACCCCTGCAACAAAATGAGTATTGGTTCTAAGTTATGGGATACACAGAGGTCACAGGAAGGTCAGAAAATATGTCAATTTCCGAATTTTCTCATTTTTATGCAAAGGATCACTTCTATATAAATAGGGATCTGACCTATAGGGCCGGGCTTGGTTTTTTTCTCTACAAGAAGCTTGTCGATTTCCGTTCCGATTAATGACATTAGGCTGAATACATGTAACAATTTGTTTTTCATAAATCTTTATTTCAGTGAGTAGAGGTAGGAGGAACACTTTCATTGATATTCTGAGTTTGTTATCTCCAAATGTAATAATTGATATTTTTCTTTACTTCTCATTGTACATAATGGTAATGTCTACTGTCTCTGGAACTCTGTTTTTTATGTCTAGGCTATTTACTTTACAACACATTTCAGTTGGATATAATAAAAACATACAATTAATGTGTGCAAATCATATGGGCCTAAATGAAATCCAAGGGAGTACAGTTACTGATATATGTAGCCCTACTGTTTCAAAACTTAAGATCTTAAAACATTGACTGAAAACAAAAGTACATGTATGTTATTCTAAATATATTAAGCTCAAATAATTCAAGCAATACGTAATATTCATGTACTACATGTAACCCAGACAAGCACTAGTAGCACAGACAGAATAAAAGCAATGTGATTAAATTCTAAGGAATATATACAATTGAAATTCATCGCAGCTCAATGCTGCCGAGAATACCTGTATCGAGTAACACAGAGTGAGTTATTCTTGTCCTCGGAGAAAGTGTGCTATACTAAGACTTGTTCCGCCTGACTGACAACTGTATATTGGATTGTTACGATTTGATCTCTCTCTAGTGTTTCTTATATCAAAAATGGGAATGCATAAAGGATAGATAATTGAAGAAACATACACAAGCCTATAAAAAATTAAAATAGTCTTTGAAAAGGCAAAAATTTAAAACTATAAAAGTGTAGCAACAGGTGGATTCGAACCCCCGACTTTAAAAATAAAGTACCCACGATATAAAAAGTCAGCGCAGCGCATATATCAAATGAGCTATTCTGACTACAAGATTGAATGGTATAAGTTTGAAGCAGATTGTCAAAATCAAGTTTACTTATTTTTTGTAGGTTTTTTTTTGTGAATTTCGACCCTAGGGCAGGGGTGCCCCTAAAAAAATCCTATCTTAAATTATTCCTTACATCCCAACCTATCAAAATATCACAATTTTATTTAGGGGCAGGCCTGCCCTGAAGGACTTCTAGGCCAAAATTTATGCAAAAATCAACGCTTTAACGGACAAAATGGTGTTTCGGCCAACTTTGGAGGTTTATTGTGAAGTTGTAAATAATAAATTTTAGTTGTAAAATTCAAATTTGAAAAATTTAGACATATATACGGTAGAAAACAACAAATAAAGATTGATTTTTAAATGTCACTTTTTCCGGGAAATTGTTCTCTCCTATAGGTCAATTCTTTTGTAATAGTGAATACATCTTTTTAATCGATTTTACAGCACATTTTGGTTCAGAAAACATAGAGCACAAGCTTGCCTATCTACCAAATTTATATATTTCATACACTAGTATCAGATGCATCTTATGTATAAAAATCTCAGATAGGCAAGCTTGTGCTCTATGTTTCCCGGAGTGAAATGTATCTCAAATTTGACAAAATTTGACCAGAATTGGGGAAATTCGGGAAAATGTCCTACTTTTGCACCCTCTTGTGGCCTCCGTGTAAGCTTTGAATCAAAATTAGTGCTGGTTTTAAAACAGGCATCATTTTAAGTTCTTAACTACAAACTATCACAATTTTAACTGTGTTCTGATTTTTACATCAAATAAGGGGCCAGATTGGGCCATTACCATACCTTGTCCTTTAAATGAATGATAAGGACCGCTAAAATATGACATGTTAGACAAAGCTTGCCTCAAATAGTTGAACTTTAATTATACTGTACCAATTGGGATGGAGAACATGCAATAAGTTATGAAATGTTTTGGTTGTCTGATAGGTCTACATCTATTAATAATTTTAAGTATATAAAATTTATCGATTATTTCAACATTGAAAATTTTGTTACAATGTCAAATTCATGGAAGGCAGACTAGCCTCTTTTCTCTAGTAAAATATGCGCCAGAATGATTTTCATTTTACTGTGAATTTGACAATGCATTTATAACTTACAATCATAAAGTGCATTTTATGTATTTTTTTTTTACTTTTTACAAGACGTAAGCGTTCAGTATCGAATCCTGAACCCGTTCAAAACAATTCGATATAAAAATTTTCCATTGTTTTAGATCTTATGATTTTTTTTCTAAGATTATTGCCTGTCAGGAAAATATTATAAACCGTCTTATTTTAATAGTGAATTTTGCTGTATGGCCTCACTAGCCAGGTCAGGGGTCGGAATTTCACTATGTTGAATTAATAGTATAATAACCATTACTCAGCTATGTTAATGAAGGAAATGGAAAATGCGACCTAAGTACCTTCTTAAAATGTATTATTTTTAAAAATCTTTATAACAAAGTAACTGTTAACATGTAGGAAAGGTAATATAGATATCCATAATGGATAGGTTTGGGTCCGCATACAGTACCATTTATATCGCATGTATCAGCTGTGTGTCACGTGACTGGTATAAAAATAGAATTGATAAGCTGAATGTAGAAAATGACGCTAGTGCAAGGGCATACGCAAGTTTTTGGAGAGAAAAATTGTTACATATTAAAAAAGATATACATCGGCTACCCGAAAAGTGCTGGGAGCTAGTTTGAACTGCTTCGGAAGTACTCGTAATTTTGCTGAAAATGCGTACAAAAGCTAAAAATTCCTACTTTGTTTTAATTCTGTCATGAATAAAAATAATGCTACGCCGACCATAATCAGCTCCCAGCACTTTTTAAAATATACATGATATAAGCAATTGATATTCCGTATTTCAGCTCAGACAGTGTAGTCTATGCCCTTGCACTTTTGAGGTTAATTAGGGATACAATTATCGTGTTAAGGATATTCTTTACATTCTATGTCATTGTGCAGCTCCATAGCACCTAGATAAAATAATAATCTATATATATGTTTTAAATAAATTATTTACTTTCAATTTAATTGATTAGATTTAAACATTTGCGATGGTTTTATATTTATTTAAGCATTTTTGTAATTATTAAACCAATGGATCCACTCCTCTGGATCACTTGTACTGCGTCAAGTCAAGGCTAGTGACGTCATTTCTGACATAAGATTTGCTTCTAATTACTCGGCAGTGTTTTTATCAAATGTTGTGATTTTACATTCTTTTTTAAATAATTGATAAAATAAATGAATGCAAGTTTTCATTTACGCATTATCATGTAGTTAAAAAGATTTTTGTCGCTTGTGAAATTTTTAATGACGTCACAATGAAACTTCCCATACAGTGCATCACAAATGTGAACTCAGGCCTTCCTTAACGTAGCTGAGTATTATACAACTAAAACTAAAAATACCATCCAATAAAAAAAATCATTTGAAAAAATCTGACTTTCTTGTCACATTTATTACAGATTCTTGATCATTTTTTTCATTGGAGGGAGGTTGACAACCAAAAAAGGGGGAGGGACAGCATAAACTCGAAAATCATATAGGCCTAATAGGCCTTAGAGGTGGGGGGGGGGGGTGACCTTTCTCGGTATATAACTGGAATTTGCCATTGTATCACAAAAAAGGGAAAATTACCTTCCTTGAATGGAAAGTTACACAGTAAAACTACATGAACACCAAAACACTATTCTCAGAAAAAAGTGATGGCCCGACCCCCCCCCCCCTTTCAGTCTTTTATGGGCCTTACACTCTTGTAGCGAAAAAAAATAAGCAGCGTATCCAAGGTCTGATTTCAACATATATTTTTTATATGTATACCTATGTTACTGATTCTAAGCTGATATTGAGAACGAAAAACCCGCGCAACCCTCCAGCTTTTCGAAAAATTAGCGATCTAATATTTGACGCAAATAACTGCGCGTGCTGACACAAAGTTTCAATCACTTTTTCAATGTACTCGATATTACATGAGCTCTTTACTTATAACAATGAAATTTTGGACATTGTCGACTCTTTTAATTACCTAGGATTATGTTTAAATCATAACGGTAAATTCAATGTTACGCAAAAGAAATAAGCTGAACAAGGTCAAAAAGCAATATTTGGTTTAAACCCATCGTCGGATACGCACGGATGATCTCGTCTTTACTCCAGACGAGATCACCCGTTGGTTTCCGGCGATGGTTTAAACCGTAATATACAGAAATTGTATGGAACGATTATTTTGGGTTTTTTCCCGATTTTTCCTGTGGTATACATAATAAATAAGTGTAATAAATATAATTTGTGAAGAAATATCCCACAATCCCCGGGGTTGATATTTTCGGGGAGGGGGGGGGGGTCCTGTCCACAAGTACCTGTGGGTTGGTTTAGGGAAATATATCCATCATGCTTAATATTACGTAACGAAGGTCTAAATCACGTTAACCTAATTTCTATCTGTGTAAGGTAATATATATTTTCAGATGTCTGTACATTAAAACAGCATTGCTATATATTGTATTATAGCTTTTAATTATGTATTGTACTGCTTTATTCAATATCATAGATATCAAAATATTGCATACTATAAATGAGTGGAACTGTAGGACTAAGAATTACTTGACCAGGGGTTACATCACCCAATTTAGGCTCCTTGAGAGTCTTAATTTATGTAATATATGTTGTTATTTATGCTATTTTTGTAAAATGATGGGCTGTATTGCCCAAAGCTATTTTCTGAATAAACTTGGTACTTATTAAGACTTTGAGGCTGGGATAAATATAATTAGATAAATATACATCCAAAAATTTACACACAGCTTTGGGTATGCGGCAGGTGTGGCTTATTGAGAGGGGAGGGGGGGGGGACTTTTTTTATGCACAAAGTGTCGAAATCAATTAAACCATATAAATGCCTGCAATATATTCAAAGTAACTAAAAGTATTTATTTATATATTCATATCAATGTAAAGTCTTCTGTGTATAAACGCATTGTTAATAAATATATTATACATGTACACATCAATTTTCCTGATTTGATTTGGAAAAAAAAAAACTTAAGAAATAAGGTATAAAACCCAGAATGATTAAAATGGTCATTGGAACTTATGAAACCTTACTCTTTCAAGTACTTTATGTCTTAAACATATTGTGTATCCAATAAATACATACCTTTTACATGTTTCTTGACCTGCCAGTCAGAGGACCAGAGCATCAATGGCGCATAAAATTAAACGGAGATCTGTAAAAACAAATGATTAATTTGTGGGAACGATTTACATTTCGTGAGAACGAATTGTTTAAACCGAGAGAACGAATTACAATCCGAGATAACGGATTGTGTAATTTGAGGGAACGAATTGATAATCTGAGAGAACAAATAATTAAACCGTGGGAACGAATCGTTTAAACCGAGAGAACGAATTACAATCCGAGATAACAGATTGTGTAATTTGAGGGAACGAATTGATAATCTGTGAGAACGAATTAGTAATTCGTTATAACAGATTGTCAATCCGAGAGAACGGATTATATAAATCGAGATCTCGGTTTACTTTTACACTTTTTTGAGAATCCTCATGTCCCTTCATGGCTTTCGTACTAACTACCTTACTCACACCACAAATCCATCTTCTTAATTTTTGTTTATAAGAAATGTGGCAGCGGCGTATTACAGAAAGACAAAAGCTTTCCCATAAATGGACCGGACAGTTGTAGCCCCTTTGCACCTACTCTATTGCAAACTTATATTTGAATATCTCCCAGATTAAGTTCATTTCTTTAAACAAATGCATTCATGTACAAATAAGCACTTTTACAAAGCATGTACAAATAAGTTTTTTTTTTTTTTTTTTGAATGTGAATTTTTGTGTGATAATGAATCTCCAAAAGGAGGAAATAAAGAAAGAATGAATGAATTGAAGGAAAAACCTTTATCAGACTGACGAAACACATATCTTGATCCTTGAAGGATAATTGCATTTGGAGTTCTCAGTATGATTAAAATTGTTGAAAAAATAAAAGTTTTTATACTTGTTATCGCGATTACTTAACTTAATGCAACTCTTTCGCGGTGAAGGTAGGAACGTCTGTTAGCTGGGGGCAATGTGCTGTTGCATACAACGCGAGATCAAGCACTGTGGATTTTTAAAGGGCAGATATGAAAGAAGTCTTGGTGAAATATCTTCAACATTCCCTGAACCACACATAAATTTTAAGAGAACCTAGTCCTCACGTGTTACATTTTTATTGATACTTTTTTAGCAAGCCGACTCTTCTAATTAAATTCAACCATTTCTTTCTGATTATTGTTACTTTTGGAAGCTGATAAAAAAACTTTTAACATTCCAAATTAGACAACCTACTAATTGAAGTTCAACCCTTTGTTATACATAGTACTTTCGGCATACTATTTGTTCGAATTGTTTGATATTGTCACTAAGCGTTTGTAATATTCATGCCACGGAAATCTCGCGAGATTTAGAGTTTCCTCGACTTCGCCGCAAAAGAGTGACATTAAGTTAAATAACTCTGAGGTAATCGCGATACAAAATATTGTTAAGGACAGTGGTATTTACCTTAACATTAAAAAGTCTTTACTGTTGTGTGAAATTACTTCCTAAGACTCAAATAAACGTTGTAAAACATACAGATGTTAAAAGCATATGCACTTTGAAGTGAATGTTGCGGGTCCTTCGGATGAGACCTTAAAAACCGAGGCCCCGTGTCACGACAGGCGTTGGCACGATAAAGATCCCTCACTGCTCAATGGCCCTGAGTGCCGAGTAAAGGTCCAAATTTGAAGCCCTTCCCCGGTATATGGTGACGTCTCTATATGAGTGAAAAATTCTCGAATGGGACGTAAAGCAACATGCAACCAATCAATCAATCAGTTGCGGCCGTAATTCGAACACACGACCTTCAGATCACGGATCTAGCGCTCTACCGACTAAGCTACCGTGACGCAATAAGATTACTGCTGTTTTTTTCTACATCTGTGCAGAAGTTTTTAACTTAGATATAACCAGACAAATGAAACATTTGTAAGATTTTAACAGAGAGATTACTTATAAAAATTTTGAAGTGTACTATGACCTTTAAAGGAGTATGTTCTCCTTTCTTTTGAAAAAAGATATTCCTTAGCCATTTACAATACGTTATTTTTATTTAACTTCATATAGTGGGATACCAAGAGGGAATTTCATGCTCCATAAACTGTTTGTAGTCATGTTTTCACTTCTGGTGTCAGGAGTCTTTGTTTGTGCCCTGGTCACAATTTGTATTGTTTAAAGTATTTATTAATGAAATGTATAATTACCATTAATTCTTTTAAAGATCTGAAGTTTTGCAATAGGTTTGAATTTTTAGAGTTTATGATTAAAAAAATTAAGCCTAGTTTCTTTGAACTGTAAAATGAATGAATGTGATGGGAGGGCTCGTGGGATAAAAGGAAAGAGATACAGAAAAGAATAATTGCAATTTTATGTGTAATCAGTTGAACTACTATTGATTACAAATGCTGAGTTTTAATAATGCAGTTGCATAAATGTACAATATTGTGCAGTTAAAAAAAACATTAAAAATTCTTACACCTCTATTTTTTAAATTGTTTGTTTTTTTCTTCTCATAGACTTATTTAATTGCTCCAAAGATGCAATCGTGATTTTAAAATAAAAAAAATAAATGAGAAATTCATAATTCCAAATTCAGACTTAACCGAGTATTTTGTCTGAATCAAGTATATAACGAGGCAATTATATGTAAAGAGGCAATTTATATATAACACTTGAAAAAGTTAAAATTGACAGTCACGTGATCAACGGGGTCATGTGATATGTAGCAACAAATGTGTTTATATATAGTTTAGATATCCCTTTGTGCATGTCTGAAGACTAACTTAGTTTCTGTCATTTGAGTTGGATAGCTAGAAAAAAACATTAGATTGCAATCAGAATATCTCAAATTCCTAGTCTTTGTCCTGGATTCAAAAACAAAGGTACACAAATTCTGTAAAATATTATAAAATATTATAAACTATCTTGCCAAAATAGCACTGAGTATGTAGAGTGAAAGCCAGCTTGATCTCGCTGTACTTACTGAGATGACGTTATTTCTTAGTTTGATTGATTGTATGTTGTTTTACGCCCCATTCGAGAATTTTTCATTCATTTAGAGACGTCACAGTTTCTCTGTATTTGAGGCGTGGATCAAGATTATATCGTAGCTTGTAAAAATAAAAATAAATACGAAACAAGCTGAATTTGACCAAAATAAATACATATTCTAAAATATATATTAATCCACATTTGATTGTCAAACTAAAATGATAATGTGTAGTCTTTATATATAGCCGTTAGGAGCACATTTGTACAATAATGTGTTAGAATGAGGGGTCAAGTCCCTTGAAAATATCAAAAGTTCAACGATATCCGCTTCACTGTCAATTATGATTTTTTAAATACGTGTAGCTATTATTCCTACTAATCTGAAAAGTGCTGGGAGCTGGTTGTGCATTGTTTATTTATTTCGCGATGTAACATTATTCCAGTGCGTATTACATCATAGAAAGACGGCAAAATTTTACACAATTTCCCGAGCATGACGAAGTTGCTCCCAGCACTTCCATGTTAAGAAATTTGTCTTAAATAAAAAAGAATAAATTTTATAGCGGAAAAATACCCGTAAATCGTTGAACTTTTACGATCTTTGTAGTAGTACATATATGTTCTAATTTTAAACCTGTCACGTGACAAACAGCTGATGTAAGCGATGTTGCTTTGGCCGAACTCAGCAGAGACCCGATATATACAAGTGCAAACACCACAATGCACATTCATCAAAACTAATGCTGTTAAAAAAAAATTGTATTCATTTTCTCTGAAAATATAAGGCGTATATTTCATGGGCGTCCTTAACCTAGCTGCGTTGCTTCCATACTTTAATCTGTGAAAACAGGAGTTCATTTATTTTAATGAATTTTTGTGTAAATGAATACTCAATTCCATGCGGCAGCAAAATAAAAGGATTATTGAAAGAGTTCTGATTTTTCAAAAATCATTTTCAGATGAAAAATTTGAAATTGAGAATGTTTGCGTTTTTAAAAAGTAAAAAAAGATAGATGGTATGCTAAAAAGAAAATAGTGATATATCATGTCAATATAAAAATATGTCTGATCTATGTTTCCTAAGGTGTACAGAGGCTTTAATCATTTTCATGGCATTTTCACTCCTGCATGGCATGTGATCCTACCTCTGACGTTTTAGGGGTTTATGTTTGCTCTGCTCCTCATTTGTATTGTTTCATGGACTTCTGAGCTTGAATACTGTTCCATATTTCCATATATTTCATTTCAGACATACTTCAAAAATATTCATATGTTAAATTGTCTTTGAAAAATATTCGAATTTGTTTTGAGAATGTCATGGATCGCTTAATCGACCTTGTTTTATTTTGCGTCAAGAAATGAGTACTCTAAGAGATAATACTTCCGCCATAAGTCCTTCCTATACATTTCTTTTCTGTCATAACACTGACATTTAAACACGAACAACAACAAAAATATGAGTAAAATAATTAGAGGTGATTAAAAACATAAATCTTTTTCTTAGGCATCTTGGTAACCATTACGAAATGACTGATTGTATTTTGTACCATTTAAGATTTTTTAACTCATGTAGAGACATCATGTACTTCACATAAGCACCACAAATTTCACCCCATGAATGGATTTTCTTTCGTAGCAGTAAAGGATTTTTATTGTACCAACGCCTATCGTGACATCGGCCTCAGTTCTCAACTGAAAGACTTGTTTCTTTCACTCTAATGCCGGGCGCTTGGCGAAAAAAAAAAACCAGCGTTACCTATGTTAAACGTCTTAGGTTTGACGCGGTACCGGAAAAGGGAATCAAATAACCACTAGCCATAATAGAATAAAACTTCTAATAATTGTATATTATATTAATGAATAACTTGGTATTCCTTAATGATAATATATTGATATAACTTTCAAGTGAATATGAACTAGTAAATCCTATCACTATCTTGAGATGAAATAATTTGTATTATTATGCTTCTTGTCAGTTTGTCTGTATATAATCAATGCCCAACTATTTTCGCATAGTATTCTAAGGATCTATACAGCGGTAGCAAACAATACCGAAATAGTCCACGGCTTCTTTTTCTGAAGAAAATCGACAGCGCCCAGGCCGGGGATCGAACGTACGACCCCGAGATTGTCAGTACTTAAACGTACATAAAAGTTACGAGATATACAAACGGTATCTTGACTCTTTGTCAATCAAACTACCATTTCTGAATCCTTTTTTATATTGAGAACCGACGTCTTTAGTCATCTAGAGTAACCCAGAATATATGATATGAAAGTTTTCTGCGAAAAGGAACTGAAACAAATGATATTGTGCAGTAGTATTTGTTTCCTAGCTTGTCGACAAAATGAATTCGAAATAATGAATATTTAAGGATATACACTGGACACGATTTCAACAGCTTTTGTACATTGAACATGTCCAAAGTTTTAATAAAGATCATAGTAAATACTCAGTTTTTAAGTATTTTTCTTTTACTAAAGTCTTCATTGCTGCAAGCGACTTCGAATGGTTTTTTTTTTTTACATGTACCTCACTTCGAATTCGAGACTTCTTAATTTATGTTGGGACTTCGCCATTTGTTGCTGGTGGATGACTACATTTTACCTGTAATCAACAATTATGGCCATTGAGCAGTGAGGGATCATTTTCGGGCCAGCATTTACTGCAACAAAGGACATTCATTTGATTTATTCGGTCGCACCCGAAGGATCGTTCTCTGCGTCCCATTTTGAAATATCATTCATTCCTGTTTTCAAAATTTTCAATGCATCAGATTCTTTAAATGAATTACAAAGTAGTATTTTTTGAAGATTTATTTAACGAAATCATGCTTAACAAGTTGTTTTTTCACAGATGTACCCCATCTGTGGAGTCGGACGAGGAGCCACATAGCCCCACTGCAAATCATTTTTGAAAATGACAGCGAAGTTTCTCACCACAGTTTGAGGGATCCAGATACGTGATGTTCTTTCGAATAGAAAGCTATTATATATCATTTGAGAACCATCTGCCCAAGTCCAGACACCATTTTCTGATTGCCCACCAATAAACCAGCCAACTCCACAGCTATCTGTTTAAATCAAGCATATTACACTGTTTAAAGTTTTTGTGCGTATTTATTATTCTGATTTATTATTATTAATATCCGAAAGATTTTCATGGGTTTCAAAATGTTATATCTTATAGTATAAAAAAAACGATTACATGTATAACCATCAATTTTAGGATTCAATTAATCTAGGAAGTGCCTCATTTTTTTTAAATCTTGAAGATGATGACAGTATTACTTACTGCACTCTCCGGCGAGAAAAGTTTTAAGTGCTTGGTCTTCATTTCTGTTCTCGATTTTTACCAAGTCCCATCCTGGAGTTCTACGACATTCATCACGGGCCTGGTTCCAGCTTATAGGTCTGTTGAAATCAACGATACGGTATCGACTACTGCCTCTAGTAGTGTCTGTAAAATGTTTTTCATGCATTTTTAATATTCAAAGTACACTAGGTAATGCATGTTGTTTCATGAAACTTTTGATTTTGTATTTAGCGAAACAAGTTGCACCGTATCGATTAAGCATTCTCTTTTATTAAAAATTTAAATTCTGACAAGTTGCACCATGTCGATTAAATTGTATGTAAGCATTCCTACTGTTACAGCGATAAATAAAACAAAAATTATCAGTTCCTTTGTCATTTAATTTATCTTTAATTTCTTCTTACAGTTAAATGGTAAAAGAAAAGAAAGGGGTTTATCAGAATATTAAAAATGAAAGGCAAATTTAATTGAATATTTTATTTATTATTTTCTTTGCTAAATAATGCAACTTTAAAAACCTTTCAAGCTGATATATTGCTTTAAAGTATATCATCATTTATAGCTTTTTGAACTGATTTTATTTGTTTTTTTTAATTTGCGGAGGGTGTATATCTGTGTTAGAATTAAACTGTTTTGTAAATTTTCCGCCGCAGGGCATTCATCTTATTTTATCATTACATTTAATTTTCATTCTATTCTAAACAATTCTAAAATACAAAAGGCTTTTATTCCAAATAGAAAAATTGTTTTTTCTTTTACACAAAATGATTGAAGAAAAAAAAAGCATCACACTTTTTTTAAAAGTTCAAAAGCTCCATGTCCTAGATAAATTATAATTTTTGTTATCATCCTTGTGTCAAAGAATTTTGCATAAGTGAAAAAGGTGATTAAGATGAAAATTCTTATCAATTCAAACCTCGTCATGGAAAAATCGAAAGAAATCCAATTCTAAAATGTATCGTCAAAGATAAGTAATGTTACACTTATTACTGCCATACACTTGTCAGGTGCAGACTCTCGAGATTCCATCTTTATCTGTAATTTTCATGAGAATTAAAACATTTGCCTGTTAGAATTCTAGTCAATAATGATTTGAACTTACCTATTACAAACACAACCAAAACAACAAGGAAAACTCTGGAACTCATCTGTCAAATTAAAAAGAAATGTGATATAAATTTTACATAGGAGAAAAATGAATTATATAATCGAAGTGCATATAACATCAACAAATAATGACAACTTCTACCTTAAGCTTAATGATTTTAATTTCAATGATTTAGATAACAGAATTTTTTTTTCATTTTATATAAATCTGAGAGGGAAATTTTTTTTTCAACTCTTATAATAAAAAAAAAACGCTCTGCAGAAAATCATTAAACATGCTGTAATGAATTTGATATATATATATATAAAAGATCAGTGTGTTCTTAGAATAACATTTTAATCAGAGTTTAATGAAGTTGATAAAAAAATGTTTTTAGCTGTATTTTTGGTATTCAGATAAAGAAATACAACGACACTCGGCATTCCAAGAATACAATATAATCTCACCCTCAAAACAAATTGTTGATAAAAAAAATGTATTTTAGAAATTGATTTCAGCAGTATAACATTAGTCTTACATGTATTTGTATTTTAAGAATAATAAAGATTATACAATAAGTTTTCTAACTTCTCGCATTGATAAATAATTAACAGTGGATCAATAACAAATTTGATAACTCGATGAATAATAGATAGGAAGAATAAGAAGAAAATAATGTCAATTATACTTATTTAAAAGTATTTCAGCAACAAACCTTTTCCTGTATCTTCCAAATCGTAAACAAAAATTTCGAGTACTCTCACTTCTTATATACAATATAAGAACTCCTTGGCGCATGTGATCGGAAATCCATTAACTGACACACTTAATTATAACATAATAAATACTTTAATTCATTTTTCTGCGAAAAATAAGAATTCACAAATAATGAGGACCCTTAATCACTTATTATAAGAGGGCCAAAGTTTAGGGAAACAGGTTCTTTCAACTGGCGTCATAATTTCATAATTATTATGAATTCAGTAGAAGATTACGCCAGACGATGGGCCAAATAAATATGAAAAAGGAGACCTTGACACTTTGTCAGAATGGATTAAATGTTTCAGATGGATGTTGAAACTGAGAATTAAGCGATTGAGGGGCTGTATAAAAACTATTTATCCTTCTGTCTTTGACAATGCAGAAGTGAAACAAGAATTATATAGACTACACGATCAATATGTACTGGTCCCAGTTGACAAAGCAGGTAACAACATTGTCTTTGTTTGTAAGGCTCATTATTTGAATTGTATTTTAGAGGAACTATGATTTAATTCTGCAAGTGGTAATCCAACTTAGAACCATAGCTCGCTTTCTAATGAGGAAATTCTTCGAAACCATTTGTGATTTTTAAATGTTTTTTTTAATATTCTCAACAATCAAAATGAATTTGAATTACCATACATGTACCTGTACTGGATTCCAAACCTCAACAAAATCCTTACAAACAAAGATACATAGCGGGATCAAGTAAATGTTCTACCAAGCCTCTTTCTTTACTCCTCAATAAAATATTTACAGCAGTGAAGCAAAAACTTCAGGAGTACTGTACAACAGTATATTTGAGAAGTGGTATAAATCAGATGTGGATACTTAAAAACTCCAAAGAACTTTAAGAAAAATTTGAAGTCACAAAATTTTACCAAAACCAAAAACATCAAATGAAGCGACTTTTCAACTCCTTATATACCCATTCCCCACGATAAATTATAGTACAGGCTTTTTGAAAACATATACAGCTACTTTTTCAATAAAAATTCGAACTCGTAAATATACTTACCTTGTCATTGTTCATTTGCTAATTAAAATTATTTTGTTAAAAACATTCCATTCTGATTGTACACACAAGTACTCTGAAGTTGATATTAAAAAGTTGCTTGAGTTTCTGATTGACAATATCTATGTAGTTTTTGGAGATAAGGTCTTTCAACAATCTGTTGGAATTCCCATGGGTACCAATTGCGCCCCCTTGTAAGCAGACATATTTTTGTATTAATATAAAGCATAATTTATTCAAAACCTTCTACATGAGAAGAAGAAAAAACTTGCTGTGGCCTTCAACTTGACATTTAAATATATCAACGACGTATTATCAATTAACAATAGTTACTTGTCGACTCGATATATCCCAGCTAGCTTGGAATAAAAGATACCACAAATTCAGATACATCTGTTTCATACTTAGATATTTTACTAGAAAAAGACTTTAATGGTAACCTAACAACAAAACTTTATGATAAACGTGATGACTTAATTTTTCAATCGTCAACTTCCCTTACTTATGTAGCAATATACCCTTATCATCTGTATATTGGGTTTTGTCTCCCAGTTGATTCGATACGCAAGAGCATACTCTACGTATGGACTCTTTCTAAGACGAGTCAAGCTATTCATAAAAATGTTAATGAAACAAGGAAATGAACAGTCTCGTTATTCAGCCATTCTCGCCATTTTTAGCACTGAATTGTCTACGGATTTTTCCGTTTATTTCCGATCGTGACAAGGAGCTCATGGCGGATGTGACCAGTCGGCAGGGGATGCTCATTCCTTCATGGAACCTGTTCCAAATCTGATGTTTTTGAGGTCCGTGTTTGCTCTGCTCCCGATTTTTATTGTTTGAATGGACTTTTGAGCTTGAATACTTTTATTGCCATATATTTCATACGTTCATAATGCATGTACCATTACTGAGCTGTTTCAAACATACATGCAAATTTAAAAAAAAAGTTGTGTCTACGGTAAGTCTAATGCATATAATTGCCCATTATTAATCTTTATTTCACGGAAATGTTTCCCTTTGCTAATTTTCATGTATGTCAAGTCTTGTACATTATCTACAATGCATATGGATGTTCAATTTGACTTCATTTTAGCATTATTTTATTGTATTATAAAATTTGAAACTCTGTGCACGTATATGTAAGATCAAATGTAGGAAATCAACTTAGAACTATCCGTTATGAACAATATATACTGAAAGGATAGGGAAACGCATGACTTATGTTTTTAATGTAGATTTCTGATTGAAAATTTCAAATTAACTACTAAAATCTTAGAGTTCTATTTACAAGTGTCTCTGTATTGAGACAAGACACAAGATCAATCATGGAGCGAATTTCCCTATCTCTCTTGTTCTAACATGAAAATTATAGCTTTTTCATCTAATTAATACCTGTTTTTCAACTGAACATATCTTCTTCAGTTCAAATTTTAAAAGTTATTTGCATTCACATCCCACGTTTAGTAAAGTCTCCCGATCGGATATATCATGACTTCTCGCCGCGTTAGAGATACAGGGAATATCAACAATCGTCAACGAAGTTGTAGACCCGGGAAGTTTGCCTAACGTAGGAGGATACAGCGATCAGACTCTCATACTTGCAGCCCGGGAGTAGAACGGCTGTCCATTCTGCAACTGTTTTCCAATGTAGAATCAACAAGAAAACCATTAGAAACGGGCTATGAGAATTTACGACAAAACACTTTGACGCCTTATCTTGGTAGTTCAGAGAAGTGAATAGATAGGATGCATTGTAATATTTTATGGCAAACCTTAACCCACTCATGCAAGTGTCTATTGTCGTCTGTCTGTTTAACAAATCAAAGATTTATTGAATCGAGAACAGAATGAGAAACTTTACCAAAATTGTTATTCAAATATCAAAAATGGAATTCAATAGATAAATTATGTTATCGATTTGTTATCGATTTGTTCATTTGGATCATCTAAAATGTAATGCTTTTCATAATTATTGTTATTACACTAATAAGAATAAGATTTATTAGGAATTTTGTTTGCTTTTGTGAATGCTAAGAAACCTACTGCTTAGTAGCACTCATAGTGCAAAAAAGTTTCCAGTATGCAGGTTTGTATTCTTAGCCTTCGATAGAAAACTTGAATTATCAATTTCTGACTGAAGTGATACAGTAAGTAAACTAATGAGGTGTTCTAACCACTAAGCTGCCCAGACTGATATGTACAGTCAATATAGCCAAAATTACTTCTCAAGTATCCGCAGCTACTTATGGCTGAATTTATTTAATGTAAATGTTTGTGCTTGTCTATTTTGTGTCTCCACCAGGTATCTATTTGGTATCCTACAATTAAATTTCTGATTCAAAAAAAATATCTATTGTTTTTATAAATTTATATTTTTTTTATTATATGAGAATCAACAGACTAGGGCTTTGACTTCATGTCTTGCAAATTTAGATTTAAAAATAAACTCTAAGTTTACTTTCCCCTGATCTCATTGAAAGTGTTAATATATACATGTATAATCTTTTATTTTATTTATTGTAAAACTATGGAACTTTTTACCAAAAGAAAAAAATAAGATGATAAATAAAGAAGGAAAAAATTAAAATGATAATAAAAAAAGCATAATCTTTTTCTTGTGTTATGTAGATCTTGTGTGTATAGGATTGAGTATTTAATTTTTGGCATTCTGTTATATTTGTGGAAACACTAAAAATATATCAAGTTTTCGAAGGGCAAGGTCAAAATACATTGGTGACGTAGTTTGATGCAGACAAACAATTGTTGTTTTGCACCGAGATTCAAAATAGAATATTGGTTGTTGATTTATTTGTTTAAAGTGTTGAAAGTGTAACAAAAACAGAATATATACAGTGCAGGTACGGACATCGGTTGTGCACAAAGAAGTGATATGATGCTTTCTTTGACCGTGTTTAAAACTATAGGGGGTTGGATTTATATGGAAGGCTAAGGAGTGAGGTAAAGCAGTATTTATTTTAATACATATAATCTTAATGATATGAATACGCTTACTAGAAGTTAGATCTCTATGTTTTGGTTCTAAAAGCAGTCATGTCACTCGAGCTATAAACATGCAGTTTCTTAGGATATATGAATTGAGTTATACCTCTTTTCTTTATACAGTGTATAGGCTAGCTCTATTTAAAAATCTTTGATCCCTTTCGTTTGGGTATGAAAGTTTTGTCAAAGACGTAATAAATAGTTGGCAAGTCTCGGGCGTTATACCTTTTCGGACGTCGATAAGCACAGGGCATTCCTGAACGTGTATGACGTCGTTACCTCACTGACGGCAATGTACGGAATATCACGAATAATGATGGATCCCCTTCTGAAGTGGCGGCCATTTTGGCAATGTTAAATCCCCGTAGACTTTGAATTTGCCGCCGTGTCAACACACTGGTTGACCTCGAGGGTTCGGATCAATGCAGGAAGTTTGAAAAAAAAATCAATCTACCGATCGAATCTAGTTGAAAGCCAAGGTATTTATATATTTTGAGATATCTTGCAGAAAGTGGTGATGTTCCGGTCGTAGGACAGACTATAGAAAATCATCGAAGTTTCGTGAATACAAGTGTCGCGGATGTATTCCGGAATTCAGAATATCGGCCATGAAAAGCCTTAAATTATGTTGAATTATTTTGTAAATTAACCTATTCCTGGTTTATTCGACTTCAGTTCTCCGACTGTCTTATTTTAGCGAATTTTTAGTGTCAGTTTGAAGTGCCGCCCCGTTATTAGCAGACCTTTTTTTGTATTCATATGAAGCAGAATTTGTCCAAAATCTTGTACGTGAAAAGAAGAAAACACTTGCTGTGGCCTTCAACTCGACATTTAGATATATCGACGATGTATTGTCAATTAACAATGGCTATTTTCATTCTTATGTCGATACGATATATCCTGGTGAGCTTGAGATAAAAGATACCACAGAGTCTGACACATCTGTTTCATATTTGGATATTTTACTTGAAAAAGACGTTAATGGTAATCTAACAACCAAGCTTTATGATAAACGTGATGACTTTAACTTTTCAATCGTCAACTTCCCTTACTTATGCAGCAATATACCTTCATCATTTCGTAAGTTCTATGGTCGATACAATGACCTTGTCAGCAAATACAATTTATCATTGAGTCAAATGCTGACTGACGTTTTTCATACTAATTGTTAGGCCATTATTTACACACTGAATTGTCGACGGATTTTTCCGTTATTTCCCGATCATGACAAGGAGCACACGGCTGGTGTGACCGGTCGGCAGGGGATGCTCACTCCTCCATGGCACCTGATCCCACCTCTGATGTTTAGAGGTCCGTGTTTGCTCTGCTCCTATTTTGTATTGTTTAATGGACTTTTGAGCTTGAATACTGTTCGTTATCTCCATATATTTCATTTGATAATCTAATTACCGCATTAACCTTTTGGTTATACTTGTGTATGTAATATTGCGTTGTTAGTGAATATTATTTGCTATCTTGTGTACAACGAAATACGCGTGGACGGTTTATCTATTTTTATCCCGAGGGGGGCATGTAACGCCTGGGGTCTAATGAGATGCGGGGAGTGCCGAGCACGCTGTTTCGGGCAGAACAAAGGAGGTCTTCTGGATAGATAGACGTACATGTGTAGTTATACCCCCCCCCCCCCGCAAGTTTAGGGGGGATATTGGAATCACCATGTCCGTCTGTCTGCCCGTCTGTCTGTAGACGAGATTTTGTCCAAAGCATTTCTCGGAAACTAGATCTACATACATGTAGATCTGTCTGAAAATTTGTAAACTTATTATTCACCATATGAAAGTGTGCACCTGGTATTTTCATCATGATTGAATAATTTTTCTGCATTTTGCAGGTGTTTTTTTTTTCATTTTTATTATCACTGACCTTTTCTCAAAGACTATTTCATAGAATTGTATGAAAATTTGTACACTCATTATTTACCATATGAAGATGTGCACCTGGTATTTTCAACATTATTTGATAATTTTTCTGAATTTTACTGTTTTTTTTTTTCATTTTTATTGACTTAGTCATTTTGGGTTTATTTCTAAGGTTTGAGACCTAGAATCTAGAACATCTGTAAAAAAAAAATGTGAACTACAGCTTAAAACTATTCATTAAAACAAAAAAAATCAGCAAGTATTAAAAACAATTTTTATATTACACGGCAGATAGTGTAAATCCATTTGTCCCTTGGGAGTAATGAGTGGACATCATCCAGTTAAAAATAAATTAATGCGTTCAGTGTGGGAAGTTGTTAGGGCATCTCTGATAAAGCAGGTGTTATCTATATCTCCTGGGAATTTAAAGATCTCTGTTCTTTATTTCTCTTAATTGTAATTTATTGTCTGTCATAGTACATAGTTACTGGATGACCAGTCTTTTATTTTTAAAATGAATTTGATATAAAGTTATCATGATTAATTTCATTTTGTAATTAATTGATTTTTTTTTCAACAATCAATTTGCAGAGTGTCATGTCTCAAAAAGATGACAGTTAGTTGCAATTTATTTTTTCAATGTATTAAAAAAACAATGTAATTACAATGTATTGGTATTGATGTTTTATTAGGTTGTTCCTTGGTTTCATTCATTAAAACAAATATAATGAGCAATTATTTTTTCACTCTAAATGTTTATAAGAAAATTGTGAACACCTCTTAGATCCACAAAATATTAGTGATTTGGCACCTCTGAAAAACCCAGTGGGGGGTATGTGTCCCTTTTGGACAGTTCTACATCTGGAGGTAGATCGGTGTGCATTAGTATATTGGTTAGGAAGATTGGGGAAGTTTACTTTAATTTAAAATTTACGAATTAGTTAATTGAAATGCAATATTTATATTTATAAATTAAAAGAAATACATCTTTACTGAAGTTGATGGAGCAGGTATTTTGGTTCTAAATGACGCAAATTTTATTTTATGGTATATTATTTTCCTTTCTCCATAACAAAAAATACGCTTCATCTGCATTAAATTGAATACATTTAAATAAATGTTGCTTATCTATCATCGCGAGAGACAACCTTACATTCAAATTCGTTTTTTGTACATTAATATTTTTAGGGGAGGGGTCGGGTTTATAAAAAGTTCTCTGAAGCTTTTATGAATATCATAAAATGTAAAGAATGGAAATCAAAAACATAATTCCACGAGTTTTACTATAGTTAATCAAAGTATGAAAGGTTTCACTATAGTAAATCAAAGTTCCAAAGTTTTCACTATAGTAAATAAAAGTTCCAAAGTTTTTACTTTAGTAAATCAAAGTTCCAAAGTTTTCACTATAGTAAATCAAAGTTCCACATTGCAAACCGTGGTATTTTGGCAAACAATCGTTGGAACAGAATCCGGTATATTTGTTACAAGAGCCGTTTCCACCACACCCTAACAAAAAAAATTATATAGTAAACTATAGTTAACTATAGTTTACTATAGTTAACTATAGTTAATCAAAGTTTCAAAGTTTTCACTATAGTAAATCAAAGTTCCAAAGTTTTTACTATAGTAAATCAAAGTTCCAAAGTTTTTACTTTGATACTATAGTTAACTATAGTAAACTATTGTTAACTATAGTTTACTATAGTATTTTTTGTTAGGGCAGAAACCACATTTCTTGGTGCAACTCCTGCCATAGAACTCCACCGGACATGCTGATATAAAATAAACAGCCTTTTTAATGTTAAGAATTCGTTTTTAAACATATTACTAAAAAAAACTAGAATATGTAATAATATTGTTTACATTTAAAAATTGGTCTCAAAAAAGATACAGAATTCAGAAAATACAAATCAATGCATTTCTTTAGAGACCATTTGTTGTTAAGATCATTAAGCATAAAAAAATTTTCAGCAGTTTTCAAGAAATATTTTCTCCAAAAGTTTATTACTTTGACGTGGCTCTATTACACCGTGACTTCAAATCTGCATTTCATGGATACATAAAATGCAAGACACTTAGTCTTTTTAAAAGGTTTAAAAGGAAATCAATTTCAGTGTACACATGTATGAATAAAATATGTAATTGTAAATATTTTTTCAATGGTCTTCTCTACAGACGTCGTTTAGCTCTATTGCTAAACTTCCTTGAATGTGGATTATTATTATTTAATATCTTAAATTTATATTGTATATCTAGGTAATCATACTGAGTATCTAATCCTTTTCCTCTTTCGATTTCCTAATGTAGTTTGCAAAAAAAAAAATTGGTTTTAATAAAAAAAAATAACATATCATCATTTTGAATACTTGGTGACCTACCTTCAGAGACAAGAATAGCAGAAAGGAACAGGAAAGATAGCAAAATCATTCTTTGTCAGAAGCTTCGATTTCTTATCTAAAATTCTAAAACATACTAACAGTGATTTTACGTTCAATATCTTGAAATATTCATATTTGCCAAATTTGGTCACTAGTAATCTTACTAATGATATCTATAATGATATTGTCAAAAATTGAACGCAATCTCAAGTCTGATTTTACTAATAGTCTCATTAAAACATAAATAGATCTAAATAACATTTAATTATAAACGTATCGATCGATTTGTAAGGATTAAGATGATGTAGGGAAAAATGAATACATAATTATCTCATGTTGTTTTCGACTGTTTGTTTTTGAACCTATCTTACGATATTGTAGCTAAAAAAATCAAGGTAAAATGGTTGCAACCACGAAATACACATGTAACAAGGTTAAAAAAGGAATATCTGCCTAATTTTGTTTGTGTTCTGAAAATGATAACTGAAATGTGATCTCATGGTCATTCATTCCCTATTCCTTGTTAAATTTAAACTTTATTTGCTAAGAAAATAAATTGCAAGACATCTGATGTTCCTAGCCTAAACTCAAACATCTCAAGCACTGTAAGGACAAGTCGATCTGAAGACTGTTTTATAGATTTATTCAAAAAATGAATACTGAACATATACAAATCTATTCATAGCAAAACGTTGTCTGTGTCGACGACGACGACGCTGTCTTCTATTGTTGACTTAAGTTTACTATGAAGGTAACCTAAGTTTTTTCTCAGTTTGAGTAAGAAAAAGAACTTAAATTTTTTCGAGAAATGCAATATTTTGAGTTTTCTCAAATTTGAGATTTTTCTCAGAAATTTGAGTAAAAACTCAGACTTAAGTCTGAGATTTAACTTAAGTTTTTTTCGAGAAATCCAAGCCTGGTTGTTATCAATTAAATAAATGGTAAGTGTAAGTAAGATCTAGTTACTTAATTTATTTGCTTGAAACGTTATTGAGTGCTTTAGGATTACTTCATTGAAAAATAATACTATAGAGAATATTTGTTTTCTACATTTTCCTCACATTTGAAATAAATTAATATGTAAAAAAAAATTAGATCAACAAACGCAACAAATATATCCTGCTTGAATGATAGAGTTACGCGGCTAGGATAAGGCTGTCCGACGAATGTCACAGTGTACCAGCCGTAGTAACTTCTCTGAACTACCTAGATATGACGTCATAATGGCATATGACGTCAAGTCACTTCAAATTTGAGCAGACATGACGGGGAAAGTGTCATAACTTTTACATTCCTTTCACGTCACATGTAGAATATTCTTTACGTTGATGTTTAATTCATGTGTCTGGATTGTTGTTTTAAGGCTGTTATGATGGTAAATATTTGCAGTATAATATCGTTATTCCTTTTTCTTGTCTAACATGTACGTATTCAAACAATTACAAAAAATGAATGTGAAATGCTCCCCCTTACACGTCCGTAGATAGAAGTAGAATTTATAAATCTTAGATATATTAGACTGGCACAAGTGAATAATAAGGATTAATTGAAGATATTCTGTGTGAATCTACTAGAGAAATATGTCCTCTAACTGAATTTTGCTGGGGGATTGTAAGTATTTTATCCCATTTTGTATAAATTGCAATGAAGAGTGGAAAATGACCCCTTGTATGTGGGTAAGTTGAATTTCTCGTGAAATATTTTCTTAAGAAGTGAAATTCAGACTTACCCCCAGCACTTTATATATACCCAAGAATACGTTTAATTGATTTATGTAACAAGCCGTTCACAATAACACTGTTTTTCACTTGTGCCGATGCGATTTTTGGGCAACATTTAAGAAAATTTATAAGTGTCCGTCACGTGATCAACACAGTCATGTGACATCACAAAAATGCCTTTTTATAATACCTTATTCAACTCTCTTTACAACATAACCGTGTAAGTATACATAGAGTACAAATTGAAATCAAAACATAGCTCAAAATAAAATAGTATATATCTAATGCATATTAAGCCTTCGGACAGCCTTAACATAGCTGGGAAGAACCCAACTGTTCAATGGTGTTCTTTAAAAAAAAAAAACAAAAAACAAAAAAAAAAACAAACAAACAAAACATGTGTACATTGCTTTAAAAAGGCAAAGAATTGCACATGTCATATAAAAAGCTTATTCATCAAGTATTAAATTATGCATTTCTTGCATCGACTGACTTAACGGAATGCAGATTTTCGAATGACTACAAGAATTACTGGTCACCAAGGTACATCAAACCGTATTTGCTGTGGGTTTTTTTTCATAAACACTCATTTTTCTAAAAATACATGATCATGCACTTGATTTATGCATTATTATCATTACCTAGTTTATTTATGATACGAGTTGTATGTCGTAGCTAGAATTTTGATATGTGAGTGGAAGTAATGGATATAATCTTAGTTCTTTTGTATCAAGATTAAATGTCATAGTTTGGTTAATGATAACGTTAAATAACCAATCATGTTGGGCACATCAGGAACTGTTAATGTTTAAAAGGTCAATATTCATTTGTCTTTTGAACAATATATTAGAATATATTTAAAGCCAATACTAGAGTTTGCATTAAGAAGATTAAGAAAAACTTACAAAACTGAAATTCTAAACATTGTTTTTTGCGTTTTCTCCTTCATTACGAAGGATACATATTTTTACATATAGGTAGTCGTTCAGCCCAATTCTGAATTTCTAAAAGAAAGTTAATTATTACTAATAACAGTCCTGAAGGAAAAACCTGTATCAGACTGACGAAACACATATCTTGATCCTTGAAGGATAATTGCATTTGAAGTTCTCAGTAGGATTAAAATTGTTGAAAAAATAAAAGTTCTTATTGCTAAGGCCAGATGTATTTACCTTAACATTAAAAAGTCTTTACTGCTAAAATTAATTACTTTCTAAGACTCAAATAAACCCTGTAGAACATAGAGATGTTAAAAGCAAATGCTTCAATGGTGAAAAAACTTACTTTTCCTACAGACTAGTTTAGTCTTTGGACAACTCATTTTGCTTTATGTGCACTAGAAAACCATTAGTGTACCAACCTACCATAATTTATTTGAAAATGACACATGAGTTTTTGCTCAATAAGTGAAACATGGTGTGTCATAAAACAGCTTGTCTAAAATAAACGTTCTGTTCTGGCATAGATTAATTCTGAAGGTTTTTTTTTTTTTTTTTTTTTTTTTTGGACCTCATTCGCATATTGTATTAATTTCCTTGAAAATTAAGTGAATTTTATTGACAGACTACTCAGTGTGGAGTTGATATGAATCCTTGCAGAAGAGAACGAGTTCTAAGACTTAATATTCCATTTTAAGAACTAAGAGAGAGAGAGCATTATAAAACGAGTAAGCTCTTTCAATATTAAAAACAAGCAAAAAAGTATATGATCGCATTCCAGATTCCAGATTTTTTTTTTTTGACCTCATTTGCATATTGTATTAATTTCCTTGAAAATTAAGTGAATTTTATTGACAGACTACTCAGTGTGGAGTTGATATTAATCCTTGCAAAAGAGAACGAGTTCTAAGACTTAATATTCCATTTTAAGAACTAAGAGAGAGAGAGAGCATTATAAAACGAGTAAGCTCTTTCAATATTAAAAACAAGCAGCAAAAAAGTATATGATCGCATTCCAGATTCCAGATGGATAATTTTTGTAAAAAAGGAGAATTGGATGAAAAATTAAATTTCTATCTTGTTTTTCAGTAGGGTATTAATATGCTGAAATTGCATGTTTGAAAAAATATAACTAGTGTTTGTTTGTTTGTGTTTTTTTTTTTTTTTTTTTTTTTTTTTTTTTTTTTTTTTACATCTGTGCAGAAGTTGATGTATCATTTTAATTATTACCAGACAAATGGAACATTTTTCATTACGTCAAAAACTTAAAACTCATACACTTCTGTACAATAACATCTGTATCAGTTCCTTTTTGCAGAACATTTAAATATCATATAATCTGAGTTACTGTAGATGACTAGAGACGGTGGTCCGTAATATAAAAAGTAATCAGATTTCGTTGTTTGATTGACAAAGAGTCATGATATTGTTTGTATATCTCTTATTTTTTATGACGTTTAAGGATTAAACTCAAGTTTTTATATGTTGTGGAAAAAATACAGAGAAGAGAAAAAAAGATAAAATATATACCTTAACTGGCAGTTGAAAAGTCGTTTTTAATGTTACATGTGTATGTAAGTTTCATATGCCTCATTTGTATATTGTTAATGACTTTTTTATAGGATTGCTTCCTACTTTGTAAATAAAAAAGACAAGGCTTGATTTAACACAATGATATTTGGGTAGAAGTTAAGCATGTCAAATTGATGAAAGATACACATTTACAAAGATTTAAGAAATGAATGTAATATTTCTTTTCTTTGATCGAAGTATCAAAGAAAAATTTGGTCGGAAAAGTTTTTTCATAAATGCACGTAGCATTTACTTATTTTCTTTTCTTATCATTCAATTACAATGTATGATTTAATATAATAAAATGAAACTTTCTTTCACTTTAATATTTAATTTACATATCAAAGACAGTGTGTAGGCATGCATAGCAACAACGTTGCAGAAATTCAAAATGACTGAATGTTCAGATCTAAGAGCGTTGATTTTTCTTTGATACATCGATCAAAGAAAAAATTATAAGATTTATTTCTTATCAATTAATATTTATCTTTCAATGATGAAATTTAACTTGAGAATGAATGACTGTATAACATATAGCTTAGTAACATAAATATTAAAACACATAGTGTAATACACTGTACATAACGAAGAAACAACATTTTCAAATATTGTCGTGTCATTACTAGCTTTTTCTAACAATATCAGTTTTACGCCAAAAACCTTTTGTGTTATTATTGCAGCCCGGAGGACCGGGCTGCTCTATACATATAAGTTTAAGTGTTGGTATATGGGGATTGAGGTGGGAGAAGTTATTCAGAATTAAAGGTTTTCTAAACATTAAAAAGATTGTTAATGAGAATGTTCTTTCCCTTTATAAATTACGAGATACACAATATATTTACTTCCATAAAGTGAATCTGTAAAAAAATATATGTTTTTCATATTTAATATATAAAGTTGCTTATCATTTACTATCGAAAAAACGACAGGTCCCCCTTTTTAGAACATCGAATTTTACTTATCGCATAAAAACGTAAAAACGTACTTTACACAGTTCGTGTTTTATATTCTTAAGGTGAAAGACATTTTTGAAAATAGGTGATGCATGTGTCTGGTTTCAATTTATATTTTATGCAGCCAACATTTACTTGAGGAATTCATAAAGTTTAAAAGGGTATCGTTTTTGTTCGATTTTCATCCGACTATAAGTTTTCAAAATATTCTCGACTATCGTCTCCATCATTTAGACGCATGCCTTTTTCACACATATCGAAGCGGTTTGATGATCAAGACTCATTTCCATTGTTTACTTTATTTATTTCCGGGCGACAATTGATGGTTACATCAATGTTTTCTTGTTTTTTGTTATATCCCAATGGGTATATTTTTCCCGGTAAGCTGATATCTTTGTGTTGGTAAATGTAAAGGGAAGCTACTCAAATATAGCCCTAACAACTCTTTATAGGTCACAGAAATTTCGGATTTCATTTGTGCATCTCTTTATCTGAATTTCAAACCGAACATATAAATACGTACGTATCACAATCTGTCCATTCATAACACAACATACTGTAAAATCTGGAAAAGTGTTTTGCCGACTGTTTAACATTGAAAGAAATCCGTCCTTACTCAGTGTTGTTTTTCTCATGCATTCGTTTCCTAAGAATTTACAGATTAACGGTATTTCCCCGTTTTGGTAGCATAAAACATTTCTTCACAGTTCTGTTGTTCATACAAGTTTTCTCAAAGATAAACATTTAACATACGTATGATGCTTTCTTTCCTTCTTTCCCGCTACTGCATTGTTGTCATTGCAGACGATCTGATTTGTCTAGCAAAGGGGGATAACAAAAATAATGAAAGTAGAAAATGACTCAGGAACGTAACGGACAAGTTTTGAAATTCAGGATTTTTTAATAAAGGTTTTCTTTCACAAAGTAACCTGGAAGCGGGAAATATACATGTAAAGTCAGCCAAAGTAGATCCGGCTGCTAAGCGCAAGTGAAATCCAGATTCTATTGATGCAGTTATGAAAACAATTTTTTATCCAATCAGAATCAATTATTTTATAGAAATAAAATATAATATAAATAATAATTTTTTTTAACTGAGGAGGAAGAGGAATCTTTTAAAATTTTATTTTTATTTCAATGTGATGTCATAATGGTTAGCATATTGTTCTTTCACAGATGTATCCCATCCTGAGAGTCGGACTAGGAACCACATAACTCCCATGTAAATCACCTTTGTAAATGACTCATCACAGTTTTAGGATTATCCAAGTGCGTGTTGATCTTTCTAGTGCATCTATTATTCAAAAAATAAATGTGCTAATTTTATGACAACAAACTTAGTTTCTGCAATTTGAGTTGCATAGCTAGAAAATACATTAGATCGCGATCAGAATATCTCAAATTTCTCCTCTTTGTCCTTAATTCAAAATCAGAAGGTACTCAAATTTTGTAGCAGAAAGATTTATGTGAAAAATATACTTTCAATCATAGTTTTTCTAAATTTCCATCCCATCCGACCCTAGGTTTAAGTGTAATTATACAATTTTGCATTATATCAGCAGTCTCCTTTAAACTTATAATTTCGTAAGTTCTATGGTCGATATAAGGATCTTGTCAGCAAAAAAAAATTATCATTAAGTCAAATGCTGACTGACGTTTTTCATACTAATTGTTAGGCTATTATTGACACAATAAATTGTCGACGGATTTCCCGTTATTTCCCGATCATGCCAAGGAGCACACGGCGGCTGTGACCGGTCGACAGGGGATGCTCACTCCTCCATGGCACCTGATCCCACCTCTGATGTTTTAGAGGTCCGTGTTTGCTCTGCTCCAAAATTTATATTGTTTAATGGACTTTTGAGCTTGAATACTGTTCGTTATCTCCATACATTTCATTCTTAGCAAATCTTAGAGGTTTTTTTCTGCTGTTGGATTTTCTCTATCATTTCAGGTTTTGGACTTAATATATTTCAAAAAGAAAAAATAAAGAAAAGATAAATTATGTTGAAGGACCCACTTTTTCTTAAAAAACATGCATAACAATTTGAAATCCTGACTCAAGAAGCATTATTTTAATTTTATAATGAAATAATTGTGTGTTCTATTTCTTTCAGTAAGTCCTTTTCTTATTTTTCATTCAGTTAGATCTTTTTAATTAAAACATCCATTTGACTTTTTGGTATGCGATATTTAATAAAATATTTATGATGAAAGATGAAGATAATGAACAGTTATCTATATAGAGGAAATGAAAACCAGTAATATTTATATTTAAACATTTATTGTTTGGAGTTGTTGGTCGTGGCATACTATACATGTGTAAGCAGCAAAGGGTCGCAAAGCAGGGTAGACCCAAAATTCAAGCAACAACACAATACAAAGCAAATCAATTATTTGGCTGTTCCAGGTTTACCGCAAAGAGTCATTTACCTTTAAGCTTATTAATTTTTTTAATCATAAAAAAGTTTTGAATAAATTCAAATATAGCAACAACAAGCATAAAATAAGCAGCACAAAATCAAGCAGCATTTGTTTGTTCCGGGTTGACCGCGAACAATGAAATAAATTGTTAATGTATTTACATTATAAAATATCAAGCCAATGTTCACAGTTCAATGTCTTCAAAATATCATACACAGTCAGATGCACAAGGTTGAAACATCGGTTGAATGGATGGGCGCAAATGCCACATGACCTAAAACTTAAATGTTGAAGGTCACCCCACACATGGGGAGCCCCATTCAACTGACCCACGACCAACATTTAATGGTAACCACCCATCTTAACAGTGGGTGTCAGGAAATACTGACCCACACCCACTGTTAAAATATTCAAGACCCCCCTGTATGTTGTTCAAGAATACAGAATTGCCTAACTGATTTAGGTGCACCATATCACTAGCCAAAAACACTCTATGTTCCTAATGAGATCTGGGTGCTTGATATAAGCCTCTCCTAGATGAAGTACCAGACAAGCAGCTGCCCTATTCAATCGTACACGGGCCCGTTCCATGGCAGAATTGTCTAACGAGTGTCTGTACATGTATGTAAGACGTGGCAAAATTTGGGACCAAACAAGTCTTGTATTGGGAAAAAGCTGTGATAATTTTTCTATATCTTCTTTCATTATTGTAATAAGCTTAAACAAAGGTAAATCTGGTTCCCCCAAATCGTTCCCCCGACAATGAATGAGTAAGAAGTCAGGATAATCTTCATATTTGGCTAATAACAGTAATTTTTTCTTTAAATTAATTAACTTTGAACCTGAGTAGCCTTGCCACCAGATATCCATCCCTAACCTTTCCAATCCTAAGTGAACCCCTCCTGTCCTAAGCAAGGCGGCCTGAAAGGCATGCTTTACTATGGATGACCCAATACACCAAACAGTAGAATGACCTGTAAAACATAAATTTTACAAACATAATTTCTTAATAGGGCAGCGAATATAAGACTCGTAAACTTGTGACTTCCATCTGCCTGCCTCCCTAATAGAATCTGGATCACACCCTTGTTGGTAAGCGGTAGTAGCAGCCCCGATTCTATAAGAATGGGCTTTATAGCTACAGCTCTGAAACCTAAGAAGATTATTGCTTTATGTAAAACTGCTGAAAATTGATATCTGGTTAGTGGACAATGGTCAAAATGGCAGAATAATGGTCCATTGACTGCAGGTCTTATAGACAGAAACTCTAGCATGTACCTAACTGGGCACTGGATAGTACCAGTTTTTTTCAATGGAAATGGTAACCCCTTTCCCATACTGGTCATTTTTGGAATGTCTTATGGTCAAATACATTTTAGAATTGTCACAATCAAATTTAATGTCTGACCTATGAATGATAGTATCAAAATTATTTCCCTTTGACAGTGTTAAAGGTGCTTGGACACAGATTTGAAGTTAATATTTTTTTCAAATTTTCTGTATAATTTCATGACTTGTATGTTGCTATAGCATTTCATACTAAAATACAATAAAAATCCTATTTCATCTCGAAGTTATTAAAACTTCTATTTTCTGGACGCGTTGGATTTACACATCCTTGTGCTTTCACATATTTTAATTTTATTCTTAATACTTAAGAAAAGTGGCAATTTTATTGCGTATTAATGAAAAATATTAAAACTATAACCCAGAAAATTCAGAGTAGAAATGTTCGAAAGCAAAAATCCACTCACAGTATTGTAAGTCCGTGCTCAGTGGTGTGTGCAGAGTTTAACAATTGAACACACCCGGTGAATCGTATACATTAACAATAACAGAGCTCGTGCCCTGTTTACAAAAACAGTTTACGTTTCACGGGTGTGTTCAATTTGTACACATCATAGAGCACGGACTGACAATACTAGTGAGATGGTTTTGCTTTCGAACATTTCTACTCTGAATTTTCTGGATTATAGATGTAATATTTTTCATTTATACATAACAAAATCGCTTCTTTTCTTAAATATTAAGGATAAAGTTAAAATTTGTGTGAGTGCAAAGATGTGTTAATCAAACGCGTCCCGGAATTCGTAGTTCCAATAATTTTCAGATAAAATAAGTTTTTAATTATATTTTCGTGTGAAATGTTATTGCAATATATAAGTCGTGATATTATACAGAAATTTTGAGAAAATATTAAGTTTAAATCCGTGTCTAAGCACCTTTAATAGCGATTCTCTGTAACCACTTAAAACTTCTTTGTCACGCATGGCCACCGATTTTGATGAAACTTTGTCCATTATTACAACTTGACACCAGAAACATATATCAAATAAAATTTCATTGCTATGTGTCTTGGTTGCCATGGTAACAGCCAGAAGAGTTGAAAAAAATTGAGATTTTCAGCTACTTTGAATCTTTATTACGCCTTGATAAAGACTAAGAAAAACAAACAAACCATTCTCCCAAAAACATGAGACTTTGTTGCCACTTATGCTATGAAGAAACTATTTAGAATTCATCTCTAAGTAAGTGGTAACTATGGGTACATTTAGAATACATTTTAGATGCTGAAAAATGCTGAAAAACACTCAATATTCACTAATGATAAGAGTTACATGATCAAACTCAATCAACAACCTAAGAAAAACAATTTAAAAAAATTGACCTTAAGTAATGAGGTATTGGCAATATTATTTTAAAAATATCTTTCATGGTTGCCATGGTAACACAGTGTAACCATGCAAAATCTGTTGCTAAGATTTGGTTAATACTACTATCTTGAGGAAAAACAATAAAATTCATGACTTGCACATATTCATCCTTAGGACCCTGCAACACCCACAACATAAGAAAAATTGGGACTAATTGTTAATTTGCAATGTAACCATTGAAACAACGTACCAGTTGTTAAAGTGATATTTTTTTCCTGCCTTAGGAATTTACTTACCTTTTAATCAAGAAACGTATTATTTGACTCACCTTGAATAGTACTTATCTGATAGAACTAAAGTTGAATATCATATATTGATAAATTTTGTTGAAAAATACAACACTGTTGCTATGGTTACCAAGAAGTGAAAATGCTCAATTTTGTTCATTTTATATCAATATTAAACCCTATGTGCCAGCTTTTTGCATCCAGTTAGAGATTGGGTGATAGTCAAAATTGAAAGTCGGGTTAGTTGTTCATAAACATCAATTATAAAAGTTTTGGGAATCTACATACAAGAGTACGTATCCAAAGAAACAGAATATTTTTCAGATTTTTATGCATATTTTTTCGGCTAATTTCCATAGCAACGCTCTATTTATAGAATTGAATTTGAATTTTTTGAAATGTTAAAATAAGGGTCACACCAACGCCTTTAAAAATTGATCATCAGTTATATAGATATATGCTTTTTAAAAAGATAGGATAAGACTAAAACACTAAGAGAGTAAATTTAAAATCCTTTGTGGTATTAAAACCATGGCAACCATTGCCAACCTATAAATAATATCATATTTTGTCCTTGGTATATGTTACGAGGATCTTTTGTCTATTATTTGCCTGCATTTCAACCTATAATTGTGTTATTCTTAAGTGTATGACTTTATAAAATCAAATGAACAAAATTATTACTTTTGAATACTTCGTTTCCATAGTAACGTATGTAATAGTTGATTTACCAAACATGTTTATCATGCATTTAAGACATCAGGCTTTCAACTTTCAGAATCAGTCATTGCCACTTGTTTGCTTTGCTGCAAACGTTAACTGTGGGACTCTGAACATGTTGAAAAATGCCATTTTTCAAACTTTAGAACATGTTTAGAACATGGTAACCATGACACGTAGCAAGCAATTTTTGCCTGATTTGAGTTTACGGTATCAAAGACTTTTATCATAGAGAGTTTAAAGAAATTCTGAGACTATGCGTGCCACAGCTCCTGTATAAAAGTTCAAATCATTACAGAGAATGGCTCTTAATTCCCCAACTCTCAAAAACCCAAAAATGCTAACATGTATGCCGCTCGAAAGAGACGAGACTCATACAAATTTGTACAGACTGATGGTAAGATGTGAATTATTTTACACAGTACAGAAGGGGTAATTGGAAGTCTTGGATCTTTCTTAAAGGCAGAGATTTTAAGCACCGCCTTCAAAAATACCTGGTCTATGTACCCCTGTCAATCAAGTGCGTTAAGGTACATCATTGGGTGCTAGAACTTGATTAACATTTACTTACTAGTCCCTGTGTATACCCTGTACACCTTGTTTGAAACTCGTGGTGTCCTTCAAATTAACTTTTGCTTCTTTGATATTTACCACACATGGTATAAACAATAGAGAAGCTGTATTACTATGGAATTTTTAGCTTTATAATATATATACATACACACCTTTAATATTTGAAATAATTATGATATTCTTCATGATAATATATATCAAAATTTGGTATAACTTTTTTTTTTCAAAGCTCAACAAATACTTTGAATAATAATATTTTTTAATGGGCGGGGATACTTTGACACATATTCAATTCAAATTAATCAAAATTACTGAGATTAAACTTTATTTACAACTTTTTATTTCTATTTTAAAATTATCTCAAAATCCCAACACAGGTAAAGTTTGACTTCTTGGGTACTCTACTGTGTATTAAATCACTTCCTGTGTATAGGGACTAGGAGACAAATGACCACAGGTAGACTGCTAGCCTTCAGGGCATTCACACTGTACAAAATAAGCCCCTCCTTCACCTGAAATTTACCATCCGGTAAAAAATCTCTGCCTTTAACTGATAATCTCTTCATGACTTCTAACATCTTACAAACCAAAAAATTCTTTGTGATATCAATAGACCTCTGGACTTGCACTAAAAACTTATTGCTGATAGATACAATCTAGTAGTTGATAAAGTAAACTTTTTCAGACATAAATATGCTATAAATTGAACAAATCTGGGGGTGGAGGCCAAATATTTGAAATGCTAAATTCATCCCTAAATTTTTGAAATGCAGTTATTCCAGTATCGTATGTTAGCTTTTTTATTATTTGATAAGGAGGCATCCAATAGTAGTTTTTCTACTTGCAACTGCAAATCAAATGAAGAAAATTGGTTGGAATGGATTCTGGACTTTCCTTTGATTCTGGAGCCAGTTCCCTGAACCGCCGCCACTAAACACCCATTTACCCTGAAAATATGCACCGCATCCAAGCTCTGCACTTCCTGCACTATCTGCATATAATTTTAGTACATCTGAACTTATCCACTCTTTATCTAGAAAATAGGAAATCCCATTGAACTCCTTTAAAAACTTAGACCACATATATAAATCCTCCTTCAACTCAACTGATAACCTTACATGATGATGAGCTTCCGAGGCACCACTCATAGCATCGTAAAACCTACGATTGAATGCCCTACTGGGCCTTATTGCTTTTCCAAAGAAGTTTAACATTCCTACTAATGATTCTAGTTCTTTCGATAAAACTTATTTTCTTGCCAAAAAGTCATGTATAATTTGTTTTAGAATATCAATTTTTGCCTGAGGGATCCTAATCAACATATGAATGGTATCAATCTCTAATCCTAGAAATGTAAGTACAGAAACAGGGCCAATGGTCTTCTCCTCTGCTAATGGAATACCGAGCTCAGCACACATATTTATAAACTCTGACATTAGTTTTTGACAATTGTTTGTTCCTAACCTTCCAGCAAAAATAAAATCATCTAGATAGTGATCCAATGAATCTAACCCTGACCGAACTCTTGTTAACCAATGCAGAAATGTGGCAAAAGTTTCCCAAATTTTGCAACTTACTGAGCACCCCATAGGTAAACACTTATCTATGTAAAATAAACAATCAATTGAAAAGCCCAATATATTAAAATCACTTGGGTTTACAGGAATAAGTCTAAAAGCACTTTTGACGTCTACTTTACCAAGCAAGGCCCCTTTCCCAAGATTAGCTATCATTTCAACCACATTGTCAAATGATGAGTAATGGACAGAACATAAATCTGGGTCTATGAAGTGATTTATGCTTTTGAACTTTGGATATGAAAGGTGCATGATCATACGCCACCCCCCATCTGACTATGGTACTATTCCTACAGATGAAATATGGAGATTAGCTAATTATAATGGAATATCAAGAAAAGGACCCATAATCCTACCCATCTCTACCTCTTTTCTAACTTTATCCAACAATTTCTCATGATGATCAGAGGCTGATGTTAAATTTTTTGACATACGATGAAATCCTTGGACCATTGTAATGTAATCTGAATCCCTCATAAAATCCCTGTTTTAATTGAAGTGCTGCAATTTTATTTGGGTATGTTTCAAGACTTTCAATCAATGTGTCCACATTAATTGGTGTTTTTCCCAATCCCCATGGGTCTGAGGGAATATGAGTAATGATAGTTAGTGCTGGGCAAGTTATGCCTTGGAAGCTTTGCTCTGGGGATTTGTGCCTGTGGTCCACGGGGGCGAAAACGAATAGGAGTACCTGATGATAAGGATGGAATTTTGGTATTTACCTGACCATAGTTATTCCCATAATTACCTGACTGAATTTGAGCTTGAGGGTAAGATGATGCCCTAGGGCACTGTGAAACTGGATGGTTACCTCGACATTTGATGCCAATATGGTTATAGGAACATATTGGGCGCACACAAATCCCTTTATAATTGTAATCAAAACATGTGTATGATGACAGAAAGAGGACTGTGCGTGGACTGTGCATGGGGTTTGAAATGCATTTGTTTGGCACATGTAAATATGCCGCAAATCATTGTCTACATTTCCCCCATGGAATTGTTGGATTAAGGCTACGACGAAGACGAAATTGCTCATGCTCCTAACCTAACATCATGCATGTAATTGAATAACCCTTGAACTGAATCAAGGTGCACTGCTGAGTAGATGCTGCTATATATGATAAAGGCATCCGTCCATTTTTCAATGTTATCAATTTTGACAGATAGTTTAGTAGTTTCTCTTGTGACGAGCTCCCCCTTATCATTAATGTAGATAGATTTTTCTGAGGGTACAGCATTAGTATTGTGAAGAGCAAAGCAAGATCTACATAAGCTGAACTTATTATTTTTTTATTTAATATTTTGTGACACATTAACTGCCAGCTGATATGTAATACTTTGTAGCATTTGAGGTGTACCTTGTGATTCACCCATGGCACTATGAATAACTGACTCTGAGGTACAGGGGGTGATGTCGCAGAAGATTGCACACATGGCACCGTCGTTGTAGGGTTTTGAAAACCAGCAGTCTCGCTATTTTTGTTGAGTTGTTCAAGGAGTGGAACAATCTCAGACTCTTTTTCAACCTCTGCTGGCACGTCTTTGGTTTGTTTAGGTCTTGGCTTTGTTGCTTGCCTTTGCAATTTCGTATCCTTGGCCCTCTTGGATTTGACCAGTGGAATTGTGATATCACAAACAAAATAACAATAGCAAAAATTACTATTTAAATTTACACTAAAATCTTCTACAAAATGAATTAAAGTATACAAGCCGCGTTTATTCGAATTTTTTTTTAACGATTTCAATCCCACGAAAATCACCCCTTAAATACAGCTAAACTAAGCCATCGATGTAAACAAACATCACCAATGTTTCTAAAATTACTCTTTCAAACAAGTTTTTAGAAAAATAAAGCAGGATTGAGATTTTTTTTTTTTTTTTTTTTTTTTTAAATTTTCAAGAGGTTAAAATTATGCTACCTTTCAGTTTGAAGCGCATGTAAAAAAGGATGCGTATACCGAACCCGATTTTGTACGCCGAACTCGAGCAAAAGCAAAAAATTTCCCAAAAAGATAAAGGCATCTATATTATATTTATATAGATGCTGTTATCATTGTGAAAGTCAAATCAACCACAACACATTTTTTGCAACAAATACGGACCACTGAAAATAGAAGTCGGATCAGGTGCCTTGGCAGAGTAACCATCCCATTGTCCACCAGTCACACCGTGTTCCTTGTCATTATCCGACAAACGGAAACATCAATTCAGTAGATGATTCAGTGTAAAAAAGAGGAAATAATATCCGTATGAAAGATATCAGTCAGCATTTGGCATAACGATATGTTGCAGATGCAAACAAGGTCATTGTATCGAGTTGTGTGAGTTCTAAATATTTCACAGAGATTCTGATAGTAAGGTGTTACGATTTCCTGATCCTACTTTAGATGACTCTTGCAAAAGGTATCAAATATTTGTCAAAATGGATATGCCACCTATTCAAATAATACTCCCTATTATTCTAGTGGACTGCCTCTTAGGATGTCAAGGAAGACTTTGTTATGAGTAGGAAGAAGGAATTCTTCAGCTTCCTGCATTAAAGTTGCTGGTTTGTTTTTATCGGACCAAGACTGACTTAACATAACAATATTAATTGTTAGGTCTTTGTTGACTACATAATGCTCCGTCTACCTGATCAAAACATATGACTCACAGCAGGTGTGATAGGTCAACAAGGGATGCTTGCTCCTCCAAGGCAACTGACCCCATCTCTGGAATTCCCGAGGATCCGTGTTTTATGTACTGTTCACAAATTTGTATTGTTTGTAGATTTAATTTTTTTTAGATCGATCACTGTTCGTTTCCTTCACCTACTTCATTGTAAGCTACTCATAAACGGGAATCTCTCTTTGCTTCCATACTTTAATCAGTGGAACAAAAGAGTTATTTATTTTAGTGAATTTTGTAAAAAAAAAAAGAATACTCTGAATTCTTGATGCAGGCGGGAGCAAAATAAAAGCGTTACTGAAAGCGTTCTGATTTTTATGCTCCCGGATCGAAAGATCCCGGGGGTATATTGTTTTTGTCCTGTCTGTCTGTTTGTCTGTTTGTCTGTCTGTCTGTTGTCAACTTAAACCTTGTCCATTACTTTTGATTGGTTGGAGCTATGACTTTCATATTTCATATGTGTATTTCTTGTGACAAGACCTTTCTTTGGGTACCATCATATTTGACCTTTTGACCTTGACCTTGTAGTTTGACACACTTTTGAAAAATTTTATAAGACTTTGACCTTTGCCATAACTTCTGAACAGTTAGTGCTTGGGGTTTCAAACTTCACATGTGTATTTTTTGTGACAAGGCCTTCCTTTCGATACCAACAACTTTGACCTTTTGACCTTGACCTTGGAGTTTGGCCTACTTTTGAAAAACTTTAACCTTGGCCATAACTTTTGAACAGTTGGTGCTTGGGGTTTCAAACTTCACATGTGTATTCCTTGTGACAAGACCTTTCTCTGGATATCAATCTCTTTGACCCTTTGACCATGACATAGGAATTTGACCTACATTTGAAAAACTTTAACCTTGGCCGTAACTTTTGAACGGGTAGAGCTAGGGCTTTCATGCTTCACATATGTAATCCTTGTGACATGACCTTCTTTTGGATACCAACCACTTTTACCCTTTGACCTTGACATAGGAGTTTGACCTACTTTTGAAAAACTATAACTTTGGCCATAACTTTTGAATGGTGGATGCTAGGGCTTTCATACTTCACATATGTAATCCTTGTGACATGACCTTCCATTGGATACCAACCACTTTGACCATTTGACCTTGACATAGGAGTTTGACTTACTTTGAAAAACTTTAACCTTGGCCATAACTTTTGAATGGTGGATGCTAGGTCCTTCATACTTCACATACGTAATCCTTGTGACAAGACCTTCCTTTGGATACCAAAAACTTTGATCTTGACCTTTGGTTTTACTTACTTTTAAAAAATCTTTAACCTTCGCCATAACTTTTGAACAGCTGCAGCTAGGGCTTTCAAATTTCACAGGTATATTCCTTGAGACAAGACCTTTCTTTGGGTACCAACATTTTTTATCTTTTGGCCTGGATTTTGACTTGCATTTGAGAAACTTTAACCTTCACCATAAGCTACCATACGGGGGCATCAGTGTTTCACAAACATATCTTGTTTAAAAATCATTTTCAGATGAAAAATTTTAAATCAAGACTGTTTCCGTTTACAAAAACTGAAAAAGGACAGATGGTATACTAAAAAAATAGTAAGCTTTCATGTCGATTTAAAAATATGTCTGAGCTTGTTTACTAAAGGGTATAGATGCTTTAATCATTTTCAGAAATATCTTACAAAAATTCATGTGTTAGATTGACTTTGAAATATTTTCGAATTTGTTTTGAGAATGTAGTGGATTGCTTAATCGATTTCTTATTTTTCGTCAAGAAATGTTTTTGAGTACTCTAAGAGATATTACCTCCGCCTCAGGTCCTTCCTAGACATTTTTTTCTATCCTCATAGTGACCTTAAAACACATTTCTTCTATTCTCATAGTGACCTTAAAACACAAAGAACAAATAAGATATAAGAGTAAAAAATTAGAGCTAGCGCTGATTAAAACTTAATCAATTTCACATTCTTTTAGTCACCTTAGTAACCATAAAGAAATGACTGATTATATTGTGTCCCATTTAATAATTTTACTCACGTAGAGACATCACATAAGCACCACAAATTTCACCCCATGAATGGCACTTACGGCTGTAGCAGTAAGGGATCTTTATTTTATCAACGCCTATCGTAACGGCGGCCTCAGTTCTCAACTGAAAGACTTGTGACTTTCACTCTAGTGCCGGGCGCTTGGCGAAAAAACAGTTACTACCTATGATAAGCTTTTAGGTTTGACGCGGCACCGGAAACGGAAACCCAGTAACCACTAATGATAATAATAATAAAAATATTCTAATAATATAATATTATATTAATGAATAACTTGGTATTCCTTAATAATATATCAATATAACTTTCAAGCGAATATGAAATAATAAATCTTATCACTATCTTAAGATGATATAAGAACTACGCACGGTAACTCCCGATTCCCGCCTACATTTTACAACCATTTAATTCAATATTAATGACAATTTGGCCATAAAATCTTTGTTTAATACAAAGAACAAGTCAATGGTAATTGATTAATTATTTTAATTCCAGTGCTAAATAGTATAATATCCCTAATTCCAGCTCTTGAAATAAGGGGTGTAGACGATATTTTCCACTGAAATCGGGCTATAACGCATCACCACATTCTGAAATAGTCGTGGATATGAATAAATGTATCTTAAATCTTTTCTTATGTTTTATGCATATAAAATTAAACATATATATTAGTAAAATATAATGTTTCAGTTGTAAAGCACTTGGAAATTGCTGAAAAAATAAGCATTTTTGCCTTTTTTTGTATATAAACATATGTCCCCCCCCCCCCCCCCGTGAAACACAAAAAGATTTGGTATGAATTTGTGAAATGACAGTCCATATTACCCGTAAAAAGGAATTTTTGTTGTTTCACGGGGGGGGGGGGAGAGATGTTTTAAAAGTATTTTCCGTTTTCCGTTGATTTCTATAGTGAAAAACACGAGTTTTACCAAAATTTTAGAGTAATCTCTCGTTGTTTTCCCAAAGAGGTAATGTTTTATGAAAATCCGTATAAATATCAATATAAATATTAAAAATCATTCGAATATCTTAACTTTTTGAAAATTGACTTGGAGGTAGGCGGGAGAACTATCGTTCGCAGTTCTTTGTAATATTGGTTGATTTTGTATCATCAGTGGTTAACATGAGGATTGAATAAATACCAATATAAATCATGTACGGTACCAATTTTGATATATCAATGATGGATGCAATGTCCATGCAGTAGATTTACATCATTAGATTATTAACAAGAAGGGATTCTATCCTCAAATTTCAAAATATATTAATATTGTGAAGATCTTTTGCCAAAAGTTGCTAAAATTAATTTAGTTTTCTACTTTCGCTGTAAAATTTATTTAAGTAAAGGTTTACATATTTAAGTGAAAGTTGCATATATAAGAACTGGCAAGATAGATAATACGAATCGGTTTGAAAAGGCATTTTCGTATTAATCTGCGTTTAATTGTACAAAGGCAGATTATCGAATTTTAGTGAATATTTGTGAGGCTTGCCATTACACAAAGAGTGAATATGTGTCAGTCTTTATTTTTATATTGATAACTTTTTTTTGTTTGAATGTTGTTTAACGTCCCTCTCGAGAATTTTTCACTCATATGGAGACGCCACCACTTGCCGGTGGAGAGCTGCAAATTTTGTCCTATACTCGGCACTTACGGCCATTGAGCAGTGAGGGATCTTTTTCGTGCCAGCACCTACTGCAACACGGGACCTCGGTTTATACGGTCTCATCCGAAGGACCGGTCTCCACGTCCCACAGTGGGATTCGAACCCGCGACGTAAGGATCAACTCCTTACTCCGCGACTTATATTGATCACTATCATCATATACAATATACTAGTATAAGATGTTGGTTGGTAATTGATTGTTATTTTGGTATTTTTCTAGGTGTCGTGTTTGTTGCTGTTGCAGTCAAAAGACAAGGATGACAAGGATTCACGTGTAAATAACCTGTATTGCTATTTCAGTTATTGGCGAGTATAGTCTTAATTGATAGTGTATGACCGATAGCATTTAAACTCTTTAATTAAAATTCATGGCATTGCGTTTTCGTTTGACTTGTATAGAGGGAGTAGTTTTTACGCTGAAATCTTTGCCATGGATGACTTGCTTTGAAGCTTACGCCTTGTGCACCATTCTGGCAAATTCTGAATTATATTTAATAAGAGTTGTCCTCAAATAATACGATGGAAGTATATTAAATTGTTTTTTTAATTGCACTAAAAACGGATCTATTGTACGCTTGCTTTACAAGGTCACCATATGGTGGTTGGCTGCTGATTCCACTTATGATAAGTTGTAAAACCTACCTAGACGTTGTCCTTAACTTAGTGTAAGACCCAAGGTAGCCAGATAGACGGATGTAATTTTTACAGTATAGATTATACATGTACAATTTGAGCCTTGAAAACAACTTTCTTTGCATTGCTCAAAATGTTTGTCTGATATCCGACCTCATACTGAAAATTCTGTAGGTAATAGATATATATTGAACACAGTTTTGTATGAAAAAATAGACGGCCTGAGGCCCGATAGGTCCGAAAAATGTCTGATATTTTTTCATACAAAATTGTACGAGATATATATCGTATTTAAAACATTGCCCTTCAGATTATACTTTTTTTATTCACCTAAGACATGTATATTAACAAAAGATAGAAGTTTTCATGACCATTAAAGCAATTCTCTCAAGAATGGATGCTTGAATATTTTTGAATCAGCTACACAATTGTAGGTATTTAAAGTAAAATATTTTAAAATGGAGAGTGGAATTGAAATTCCACTAGACCCTCTAAATATGCAATGATTTCAACCCAGATAAGGGAAGAGTTTTAATTTTTGATAATAAATAAAAACATAACTCAAAGTTTAACAAGTTTATTGTAAGTTCAGGGAGCTCGTGTTTTAATTCTCCATTCCTATAACAGTAAAAATTTATTTTAAAAAGTTAATTTTTAGTTTTCCAATTCTGTAGATAATGTACTGTTTTACAATAATCATTGTACACATAATATCAAACTGCTACATTATGTAAAAAATCACATTTTGATTTCTTTTGTTTAGTGTCAGTCCAATTTTAAAGGATAAAATACTGAGGCAGTATGACATTACACTTAATATCAGACTGCTCACTAATATCAGACCGCCAAAGGTAAATTTTTAGACTCCAGGATCATAGGAATGACACCACAGCAATTTTTTTAGTGTTTGTTATATAAGGGCGCAGTTGAGTTTTTGTTAAAGCGTTCTATTTTCTATATTACTTTTTCTAAGAACAATAATATCCCGAGTATCCAGGTTTACATCCTTGAAGACAAAAACCTGTAGTTATATCACAGCTACCATCTCCTCCACAGTTTGGGGCACATGTGTCTCCACAGGAAAATCCCGAGTATCCTGCCTTGCATCCATCAGAACAAAACGAAGTATACCTGTTACAATTTCCAGATCCGCCACAGTTAGCAGAACAGGTTTCGTTGCATTCCAAACCATGGTACTTTGGCAAACAGCCCTGAAAACAATATCCCGTATATTTCCCACAAGAACCGGTTCCAGCACAGAATCCACATTGTTGTGTACAGCCCCAGCCCCAGAACCCCACCTGACATGCTGATAAAATGAAAAAAAATATGTGTTGGATGTAACGAATTTGTTCTTTTACAAAAAACGTAAAACAACAACAAAGATGTTTAAAAATAATGATAGCGTACATTCAATAAGGATAAGTTGATTTTTTTTTAAAAAAAAATACATGTACATTCATAACACAATCCAAAAATGTAGATTGGATATTGAACTAACTTTTACAATACATAAGTGATGGTCGATTTTTGTAATTGATAACGTTTTCAATTTTATTTCTATAAATTTATCGCATTAACATGAGTAACGCGACTCGTTCTCTACATCACCATATCAATACAATTGATTACATGGACATTAAAAATTCAAGTTTTGTCCATGAAGTTAAATTGAAAATAACCATGATATAAATATTGCTATTTTAAATTTCTTTTCTGCGGTTGTCTTTTGGTGTTTGCTTGTTCTTAAATATTTTATATAAATCTTATTTAAGCTTTAGAAAATGTGCTTGCCATATCTACATCGTGTGTCAAACACTGTTTTCTCTTACCAATACTAAAATTGATATGCAGTAAATTTTTTTTATGTTTTATGTTTGGTTTAAGCTTGAAATAATATATTAAATATCATCATTTTGAATATTGGGTAGCTTACCTTCACAAACTAAAACAGCAGAAAGAAACAGGAAAGTAAGACGAATCATTCTGTCTCAATAACACCGATTTACTACCTGAAATTCAACAGAAAATCTCGATGAATTTACATTCAAAATACATGTATCTTGAAAAATTTACATTTGCCAAGTGTAACCTTTCTAATGTTATCTTGGGATAAACGGTCGTCTCAAGGACCTTACTGCATTCTTAGAATCAGTAAATTTGACTAGCGTTTAAAGTTGATCTAATGATTGATCGATTGATCGTGTGTCATGTACGTCCTGTTCCAGATTCTTTCACTCATATAGAGACGTCTGAAATCGATCTTATGACAGGAGAAATGACTGAAGTGGGACATATAACAACATATAAAAATATTTGTTTTTGTTAGTTTGTGTAAAATGTATTGTAGGTAAACGTACAGATTAAATACCTAGTTTGTGTTTATGACTATAATTGATAACCGACTGGTGAGCAATTGTTTATTCTTGCTGAAGCATAGCGAAATAATATTTTTAATTAATTGTTATTTCTTGGTGAATCTTAAACTACATGTTTAAGTAAAGAAATTGCTAAAAAAAATGGAAAAAATATATTTATATTCTATTCGATTTAATACTCATAATATCAAACACCACATGCATATATGAAAATTTTCAGGATTCTCCGGCCATTACTTGAATTTTTATGTGGCGCGAACTGTGCACAAAGCACTTTATTCGCGATCTTTGAACGTACATTAAAAAATAGAGAAAAAAAACCTAGTCGGTCACACATTGAAACTATCGGTACATTTACCATTATTGTTATCATTTGATTGAAGTACCTATATTTATTTTTCATAGCCTAGGTCCTAAGTAAAGAGAATGATTATTGGTATGAAAAATTCAGCAATGATGCGGTTATATGGAAGCGTGAAAAAAAAAACGGCGTAGAGTCCATTGAGCGTTTAGGAAAGCCAAACAATAAGCCCTAAGTAAGAGTTTTGTGTTCAAAATTAACACAGTACAACAGTTCAGAGAAAATTTATGTGATAGGCGAAGAATGAATAGTGGCGTTAAGTATTTCACTGTGGCGCGTGTACACAGTGTAAAGACCTATAGAGAACGCTGTTTTGAAAGTTTGATTTAGTTTCCTTTTCGTAAAATATTATGTTTGTTGTCTTTCTTGACTTACTGAATGCCTTCATCTGCTTCAAAGATCATAATGTGCTCTCTCTCTCTCTCTCTCTCTCTCTCTCTCTCTCTCTATATATATATATATTATCTGAAACAGTTATGGTAATTATCCATATATTTTTAATTTTGTTTGAAAGTTTTAGGAAAAAAGTGAATGAATTAACATTTAAAAGGTCCTGCTTGAATGACAAAGTTATGAACAATCCTGATGCGTCTTGATAAAAAAATGCCTATTAGGGCTATTGATAATATACACTAACTTTTATTCCTTTGGAATTGGATTTTAACAGTATCATTAATTAAGGTTGTATACATAAGATTCAAAGCATGGACACGTGAAAACATTCGCATGATAAGAACAAATGCTTTAATGGTGAAAAACTTACCTGTTTACCCTATTTGCCTACTGTTTAAACAATTAAAAGTTGTTTTATATACAATTGAAAATCATAAGTTCTAACCAATCATCAAGTTTGTACATGCCACGTAAGTCTAAATTGATACATGAGCATCGACTCAAAAATTGAAACATGCATCTGTTGTTTGGTATCATCATAGCAGCTTGAATCACAAAACATGCTGACCTGACATGATGTTGAAGTTTTGTTTTGAGGTTTCATCTCTTTACTGCACTGCAGTACTCATTTAGATTGAGAGGATTTTCTTGGGACAGATGTCTAAGTGTGAATTCGAAGTTGCTGTTAATGTTAGTGGGGCCGAGATCTAAGGTACCCAAGTTTATAAAAGGACGTGTTAGTGGTGAAAGGTAGCCGTAAAACAAAGAGTATGTACTAGAAAGGTGTCTATTCAGAGATATCAGCTGATTAACCGCATTCCGAATACATGAATCGTTGTCAAATGCACATGATGATGTACTATAATTAAAATCATGCATTGTAAAACGATCTACAGGAAAACTAGAAGAGGGCTATTTACGTTATTATTAAGTTAACTTACAAATGTTAAAGGATTTGAAAATATGAGGTTTACGGCCAGCTTTTCAAAGAAGTATCCGCGTACAATATTTAGAGTGGGGATGAGTTGGGGGGGGGGGGGGAATCTACGATCGGTCTGTAAACATATGATTAAAAATATTTATTGCCGCTTTATACATCGGCGTAGGTGAATTTCAGACATAACAAAATAGTTGTTGAACTTTTTTCATTATGTCGTAAAGCTACAAAACAATCATATCTGCTTTGTAGTAAATTCATTTGTAGAGCATTGTTACAACGCACTTTGAAAAAAAAAAATTCAAAGGGCGTTAATTTTGGGACCACGTTAACGCACTTTGGAAAAAAATTCTTTTCAAAGTTCGTTAATATCGACCATATTAACGCACTTTGAAAAAAAAATGTGAACGGCTTGGTCATTATTTTTGCAAATTTTAGGTATAATAAATAATTATTTGAACCTGGTTGGATAACTTTTCGGTGATGACGTCAGGATCTGATATATAGACGTTTTAAAAATTTTTAGGATTTGTCTTTTTTTCCAAAGGTTCTCGTAACTGTTATAAAAGGGAAATGGGTCTTAGAAATAATGGAGGAATGATTGTTTAATAGTACAGTTTCGTTTCTTTTTTTTTTTCTTTTCTTATTAAAATTTATCCAGTCTCTAATAAGTTCGGTAGATGTAGGTGTCGATAAGTAATTTAAAGCATCGCATACTTCCTAGGGAAAAGGGCGCAATTATGATTTTTCCATACCATGAAAATTCTCTCTCCCTCTCATCTATTTTTCTATCATATTCATCTATCTATCTATTGTGAGCACATATGAAACAATGGTTGACTCATTTATTTGATAGTAAGAAAATAAACCTTAGCCACATTACTCGACTGAAATTTTTACCTCGTTCATTAACAACTTTTTCTCAAAAAGGCTATGCAGTCAGATTACTTCTAAATCTGTAATTTGATATCATAAAAACGCTAGACGTGTCAAATAGCATGTTTTAATTACCATGTAAATGCATTTTTTCTTAGGAATCATTGTGGATACATTTTGAAAAAGGTCATGCGGCTCTCTTCTTTAATATAATAGGGTGCGTAATATTTTTTTTTCAGGAAAGTTTTTTTCATCTATTTTACGTTTACTCAAATTTATTGAGAGAAGTAATATCAATGTCATACCAGTTATGTAAATACATATATTTGTGTAGGAAAGATAGAGAGTTGGGTTGAGGGACTTTCTAACTGTCTTCTCCTCGTTCTCGATGAGGGTAGATCAATTCATCAGTTTTTCGGAAGAAATATAACAAATTAATGCTGTCTATTATTAAAATATTAGTCCAGAATTTTTGTTTTATACGTATTTTTTCAAAGTGCGTTAAGTTTCTCCAATGTAAAAAAATGTTGATTTACACTCTTAACGCACTTTGAAATTTTTTTTCAAAGTGCATTGATTTTGTCCTAATTTGAACGCACTTCGAAATTTTTTTTCAAGGTGCGTAATTTTTTCAAAGTGCGTTGCCACAGAGCATCATCGGGTCATATACTATGAAGTAAATTATAATAAAATCTAGGACCTTCTTTTATATTTCACTGAAAAACAACAACAAAAATGGAACAACTGTTAATGTGACAGCAAACTGGGTTTCCTTTTGTGTGATCAATACTGGTAGTTCTCACATAAATTTTTGATATTTTCTATCCTGAAGACTGTAGGAGGTGACGTTCCAACAATATCAGTCTACACTATGAACATTATTTACATAAAAGTAACTAAGTAAGACAACTTGTATGTGTACAATCGATCTGCAAACTATTTTTTTGTCTTAAAAACTTTAGGAGGGGTTATACAGACAAATGGTGTTCCCTATAAGCAATATTTTGCATAAAACTGACTAAGGCAATATGTTTATGCAGGTATTTTAGCTTATCATCTAATCAATGAATTATTTATTAATCAATCAATCAATCAATAAAAATGAAAAAAAAGAAATGATTATTTCTCAATGTTATAAAACATGTAATGTAACGTAAACTACCTTAAAAGTGTTCCTGCTACATACCTTGTTCTGCTTCTAACAAAAAGTGAACGAAAAAAATCGCGTATTCGCAGATCTTTTATACAACTCAGAGAGACAGGAACTCCTGAGTGCATGTGATCTGAAATCCTTAAATTGACGTAATTATTGAGATCACTCAAAACATCCCGATTAATTATTCAGCGATAACTAAGTCATAATGCTCACTCCTAAATTTTAAGATAAGACGCAACACAATTTTTGGAAATTAGGTTTGAATACCCAATGTTATTTATTTGTGATTTACTTCCTTGTCTTAAGAAGAAAAAAAATCACCTACTTTTCAACCTTAAGTGTTTTTTCCTCTACTCTTCTATGTGAGAACTAAATCAAGCACATATTACTTAATTGTGGTATCAAATTCTGTT